>NC_143444.1:17732912-18032912 GCF_987193195.1 Phasianus colchicus | reverse complement strand
TAAAGGAAGTATGTAAGGTATGTAAAACTAAGAGCAGTTCAGGAAAAACAATTGAGGGATCCCTGACAAGCATTTTACCTTGTTCTTTCCTTTCTTAGTATTGCTGTCTGCATGGCTAACACAGTCCAGACTTAGAAAGACAAAATATTCTTAGAATTAGTTTTTCTACTTGAACATTTTGTGAAGTATTCAATTTTTTCTTCTCCTCACTGTTCAGAGTCCTACTTCTTTAATGCACACTTCTTCAAACTGCATTCTACAGAACAAGAAATTTTCACTTACTTGAGAGACACTATTACTCTCCATGGTATGCTATCTGAACATTTCACAAACATTAATGAATTTATTTTCAGAACATCCCTTCGATTCATTTAATTGTAAACTATTTTACAAGTGGGAAGCTGAGGCACAGAGCTAATAAGACTAAAAATACCTGCACATCTCTTCTGAGATGCCTAACTCTGCTTCTTACTGTTAAACATTATGCAACACAGTATTTGTTCAAGTGTACTTCCTATTGACCTGTTGAAGTTACCAAGCACTTCACTAAATCAGAGCATATCTCTGTGGGGTAATGAAAACACATTTCTTCCAGGTCAGCTGACACAAACATAGTACCGTTGCTACTGGCAGCAACACCAGTTGAGGTTACGTTTATGGGAATTACAGCAAAAACACAAGCCATCATAGTGAAACTAAAGATAATTACACAAAGTTTTCTGATGCTAAAATCAGAAACAATTTCTCTGCAAAGCTGCAGTTTAACAACCCCTATTTTCATTAAAGGTAGAAAGATGACAATAACTTCACACCTTCCACACTTTTCCTTCCCATGCAGAGCCAGGAGGTTGCTTTCCCCTCCAGCTCATGGTTTGCCATCCTTTGTACTTGCTGTTGTAGCAAGATCCAGGTCAGACTGGATCAGGGCAGGGGAACAGATGCTATCTTTCAGCAGTTCTGACGCTGCCCCTCTGCCCAACCATGGCCTGCACTGCTCCTCACCTCACTGACAGACTCATGAGCTGACTCTGGGACTTTTACCTGCAGCCTGTGCTGTTTCATGCCTGGGAACTCCACAAAGTAATGACAGATAACCACACTCTTCCACAGAGATTTCATGTGAGTACATCAGGATGGGAGACCTGCTATAGGTTAGGACCACCATTATCTCCCCTTCCCTCCCTGCCCACGTAGGTGCACACAGACCATTAACAAGCCCGGGCTTCTGTGCGGTTCCTCAGTAACAATCATTCAGTTTCCAATCTGAGTCCTTTACAGACACAAGTTCCTCTTGGCAGAAATGCCAGTTAAACATCATAAAGGACCTCATGCAAAACCCAGCCCATTTCAGGATGGAAGCAGCCCACGGCAGGCCTGTCTCCCTGTGCTCCTTCCCGGCTTCCATGTCCCAGAAGCAATTGGGACAGGAGGAATGCAAGGTTTTTGCATTCACTGTAGGCATCACTTGCCCTGCTTTTAAAGAAGATTTCTACAGCTTAACAGACATCATAAGTATCCAGTTTTCCAGCACAACATTCAATTACCATTATATAGAAGAATTTTCATTACAGATGTTGCAGCCTATGCAACATATGAGGCAGAAAATTCGATGGAAAACAGCATCCATCATTGCATGACTCTAAACACAGGCTCACTGCACACTGATGGAGAGTCTCTTGGAAAAGTGAAACTCCTGAAAATAAAAGCACTGTCATAACATATATGCAGAAGGGACTTATGTTAGGTTCTTAACTGTAGTGTGTGTGTGTGCGTGTGTGCGTGTGTGTAACTTCACAGGTTTCCAAACCAAGAAGATCTATGCAGAAGCAAAAGAACCCAGTGCAAGGCCAGCAAGGAAGCCTCGGTCCTGTGCTCACAACACAAACTTTTGCCAGTTGAACTAAGAGCAAAGAAACAATATCCTGCATAGACCTCATCTTATTTTTTCTAAAAGCTGAAAACTTTCAGAAAACTTCTGAAACAAAATGGAAATTTTCAATCTAATTAGTACAATTAGCAACTGAAAACAGTGTCTTCTAATCAATACTTGCTGTCTAGATTGTGGCTAACATAGCAAGAGTGTCAATTGGTGTGCCACTAGCAGACAGATGGATGGTCTGACAAAGATATATACGTTTTACACCTTTATGAGTCATCTGGCTGGAGAAGAAACATTTATAATTGAATTTTACCTCTTGTTACAGGCATTCACTTGTCATCAGTCCACGAAGGGGGATGATGCTGTGGGAGAACACCTGTCTACACCAATTTCTATTTCTCTTCAATCCACAATTAATAAATCTCTAGGAAAAAAATGTGCTAAACTTTGTACAGGCACCTCCAAGTGGCTATTTCACTCTGAAATTGCATTAAGAATATTTTGAAGAGGGTTTTGAAATTTTTTTATTTGAAAAAAAGGAACGTATTCCAACAATTTTGTATACAACTAAATTATTAATTTAAGAAAATACTGTAAAAATAATTTAATTTTGAAAAATCATCTTCTTTAACAAGAAAGTCCACTCTTAGTTGTTCAACATCTGAAATGTCAAAGTGAGAAAACAAGCATGCAACGTAAGCCTAAGAGAAGGTAGCTCTCAGCGTGACAGATTGCTTTCAGCAACACCATCAATAACCACTACGGAAAAGCTTCCTGAATTTACTTGCATGAGACTTACACTTTAGTGTACTGGCCTTACAGCTCAGGAATTGCTTCTTCTATAGTCTGTATGAAACCAAATAGAATCAAGGGATCATGCTCTCATGAGACATCTGGACTGTATAATGGTAATAATTATAGAGCAGCATTATTACCAATCAGCCTACATTTTTCACTGTGACAGATTCAATGCACTATGGAATCCAACTTTTAATTGAAAAATAGTCAAACTATAGCATTCCTGCTTGCAAAGATAAACTTTCATTTTTACAAGAATACCATCTTGTCTCAGTCTAATGCAACAGCTTTGAGGAAGATTGCCCTCATCTGTTTCAACTGTTAGCTATTTGCTGAACTGAATGCTTCAAATCACGCTGATACTACATATCAAACTTGAGATAATCTTGGCCTATGTTTTCCTTAGAGTAGAATGACTCCTGTATTCAAGCGTGCTTCCAATGTTGTGTGATGTGATTCCTTGAAATAATCACATCTTCTGCATAAAGAAACATATTACCTAGAGAATTAATAATGGAAAGAAAACTTCAGGCTTAAAAAGTTAGATTCTTGAATTAGTGAAATAATAATTTGATTGATCTGCCTGTAAAATGGAAGATCAAGGACAACACTTTAGAACTACTAGGTTTTTTGTCCTAATAATGAATTCTGTAATGGCCTCACAAATAGACCTCCAGGGAGTTTTCTCACTTATCTGACCTTCTTACGTAAACAAAAATGAGATGAAAAATTGGAAGAAAAAGAAAAGATAAATCTGTATCCTACTTTCCTTTTTTTGAATTTTTGAAGTAGAGTGAACTCAAACACCTCAAAGAGTCATCCAAAAGAATTGCTGAAAGAATCTCCAAGTATTTAAGTGGAATTAGGGCAACTGACACAGCAGTTCTTTTTGCAATAACTTTGATAGACAATAAGTGCTCCTCCAGATGTCATCCTGGAGAAAGCAGCGCACATCTATCTCACATATTTTTCTCTGGGACAGTTGGCAATAAATTTCTACTTCTTTGCTTTAATTTTGATGGTCAGACAGGCAGACAGGCATTTATATCACAGTGGATTCCTTCTTGTCAGCATTTCAGAGTATTAGCTGTTTCACAGTCTTCCTAGAACTGAGAGTTAGTTCAAATTTCATGAACACCAGAGTTGGTTCACATAAAGGTCAGTTTCCTTAGTTTAATCATACTCCCTTATATTGATTCACATTAAAGCCATTTAAACCAGACCCAAGCTTACTTCTGTTTCACCACAAAGTCTTTTGTATGTTATACAGAGGGAAAATGTAACAAATCTGAGCTGATCACCTAGTGAAACCATAAGAAGTTATCTGGAAAACTGGACTGATGCCGCAGTTACAGCTAAAATCCACTGACGTATAAGAAAATATTCCACTAGACATGCATTCCTAGTAATTATAATGAATTCATGGTGGGGACACTTTAGTTAGTACTAAATACATCACAACTCTCCTTTCAAGTTCCAGGCTCATCCTGCAGAAATGCTTACTTTCCATTTGGAATAAAGAAACACCTTAAATGCTAATTATTAACAAAATGGTTAATATTTATATAGAAAAGTTATGTTTCTGACAATAAGTCAGTAGTAATGCACAATGAAAATTGCTTTTTCAGTAACATTTTGTAGTGGTTTCTGATACTGCTTATCTCACCAAAAACACTATTTTTAAACTATCTGAAGTAGTTTTTACAATGACACCAACAAGGAAATTTTGTTATGCTTAAAGTTTTAACAAGGACATGCAGATACATGATTTTAAACAGTAGAAATATTGTCTGAGACTTAAAGCATAAATGCACAGAAGACAACTGATAGGATCCAGCTTCTTAACTGAGACTTAGTTAACGTGTGTCGTATTATATTGCAGTCTTCCATGTAGGTATCTCTTGTATGTTAATTACCAGAGCAGCAGACAATAAAATCACTCATCACTGGAGGCCCAGTGCTAAAACTTTTTTGTATAGTTCTTGAATTTCTGGTTACCAAGCCACTGGGAAGAATCCCTGCTTCTACTTCACTATTCAGGGAATAATTTCATATAGGAAAAAAGAACACATCAGTCATTTGCCATTGCATGGCATTACGTATAGTATCAAAAGAAGCAATTTGGGATCTCTGCCGCACAAAGAGTTTTCCACTCCTTACCAGCTTCACATTTAATTGCCTTCAAAGTTAATCAGGACAAACTTATATTCATCCAAGAAAATCTGCTGGCTCTTGACATATGAAGAGAGCAATAAGGAGAAACTGTGCATAACATTTCATGATAAGTTTTAAGAGGACCAAATCAAAGTAGGACATCTAAGCTTGATCTCAGAGGAGGAGAATTGGTTCCTTTGGTTCTGCACATCCTTTGCCTCTGCTCTCTGTCAGCTTCTCTGCAATCACATCAATCACCAGGACAGTCTGGAAAATCTGGGAAGTAGTGGAATCATCACAGCAAAGTAACCAAAAAGTTTCAGCAATTGCCAGACTACTCATCAGGGGAAAACAGCACAATTTAGACTATGCAGTTCTTATTTTGCATTATTTGCTAATTATCACAATGTTTTTTATTCCTTCCTCCCCCAAATTCCATAACATTTGACGTGTCACTAAAACACACGTGCAGTTCCTAGGATGTCCTGAATTCTTATTCCCTAACTTCCAGTTTTGATCTTGTCACCAATACTTTGTTTTACAGATAATGATCTTACTGAAAAATAAATTTATAAAAAGAAAAGGGATTACAAAAATGCAAGTAAATGCTTCAAGGAAAGAATGAGAGGAAAAATAAAATAGAAGGAACATGAATGTGCAGTAACAGAGTGAATGGGAGGACAGCAAAAGAGCTAAAATGAACATGGAGGAAGGCTGATGAAATCAAAGAACTGGATTTTGGCCTGCACTGCCCACAGCTGAGTTAGTATACTACTGACGTCAAAAGAGTGGCTTAAAAATTGCTCCTGCTATACAGGGAGAGTCAAGGTCCTGCCCAAGCCCAGAAATCTTTTAAATGGACCAGAAGGTTTTAATATTTCTTTCCACACAGGAACTGACCTGGAAGGATGCAATGTTTCCTTAAGGGGTGCAGGGAAGAGAAGATGCTTCCTAGCACCAGGAAGCAGAAGAGAGGCACAACTGTGCTGCTGTGTAAACAGCTTTCCCTGCTCACTTGTGTATGAGACTGCTAGAAGGTGAACAATCAAAGTGGATGTTGTAACCACAACATTTCAAGAACAATGTAAATGAAAAATAGCATACCAAAGTATTACATCAGCTCCTTTCACAATACCTATACTATAGTGAATCTACACTTGCTTCAGATGTATATTTTAAGAAATAGGTGATGCTTATTTGTTAACATTGAACCTAAAGGCAATCTCTTGATAAAAATAAAAAGTCTCATGAAAAATCTGAATCCTTTTCTTATTCAACAGAGTACATCAGCATTCATTTAAAAAGTATAGACTTAATGCAATATTGCTGATCAAATATAATATATTTGAAAGGAATATTAATAAATTAGAAATAAATTCCATATTAAAATAGGGACTTTTACTACAGAAATGCATTTTTAACTTTTTTTTTTTTAATAAATTACAGAAACTTTTGCACTATGAAAGCTCTCAGGCAAAATTAATGGTTTTGTTTTGCAAATTAATTTAGATATTAAAAAATTATATTTTCAACCAAGATCTCAGTTACTCAGATTAAATATTAACCAAAAGCTGTCTTCTGCTTAAATAGAATTTAGCCTTTGAAGTGTTTTTATTAATCTCTTCTGATGTAGGTGCTTGAAATTCTATGAAAGTGCTGCTGCTACCAGTTCTGTGCATCACTTACTGTAATTTATTTTCAGAACATAATTCTATTTATAAATGAAAATCCTATTAAAAGAAGACAAGAAAAATTAGTCCTAGACTTTGCATTGGTAGAGTAGAAACAAAATGAGCGGCCTAACCTGAAGTGACATTTACAAATTACCTGTTAATTTAAACTGGGTTGAAGGATGACAGAGTTTAGTCAGACTGACAGGAAGTACCCAAGGAATGACAGTTGGGCCTGCAGTGGCCATAAAGCTCCCACAGCAAGTGCCTTTATCTCTGTTCTCAGAGAAAAGCTTCCCTTGTAGTAAATAATGTATCTGTAAAAATATTTATCTCATGGCAGGCCAGTGAGCAAACATTTTATGGAGCTGAAAACCCCTCATCTCACTCTTTTTGTTCTTATTTTTAGTAGGGATAAGGACTGCTTTAAGATGGCCACCTGCCTTTAGTCACATGGTTGATTCATCACTACCCCCCTAAAGCTAAACCACATGATTTTCTTAATGAAAATGAGACAAGAAGTGACAAGGCTTGTATCTTTTAGTTGCTTCAGGATAACATTCATGCCCTGAGACCCATTCCTTTGTTCGCTAGACATTCTTTGAACGGACACAAATGTGTATCAAGGCCATGCAGTGCCAAATATTTCTAAAGATAACAATAGCTGCTCTTGCTCCCCTTATAAATAGCACTGAGGAGACTCAAAACCAAGTGCTAAGAAGCTCATTATTTATTTCCTTATGAAAGCCAAAATGTTGTTTGAAGAAAGAGACTCAAGTGTCTTATATTTTAACATTAAAACTTTCCATGTGTCCAGACTTTACTAAATTCTTGTAGAAAATGCTTTAGCATTAAATAGAATATTTTTGAGTTTTAAAATAATCTAAAGACAATTAAGAATCTGTCCCTCTTATGACAATCAGCAAAGGAGCACAGCAGAACGCTATCGTAACTCATTTCTGCAGAGGAGTGCCACACAAATGAGAAGAGAAAAGCAGGACATAAGCAGACTGATAGCCCACATATAAGATATTATAAAAATAAAATAAGAACCGGTTCAGTATTTTTAAACAGTAAGCTGTGCTTTAGATACATATACAAATTATAGAACATAAATTTAAGAAGCTATTCTCAGGTTTAGGGATTTTGTGAAGCACATGCAGATTTCAGTCACCAGGCACACACTGACCTGACCAGGCAGCCATGACCTCCCCACTCATGTCTCATCCACACTGCCAGACACAGTCCAGAGGTCACATTGCAACAAAGAAACTCAGATCTATTATGCACACTCTTGTTTCTTGAATAAATTGGCTCTTGATCTTGGGGTAGAGAACATGAGCTGATATAATGCAGGTGGGTATAATTACAAAAGGTATCTATCAATTCTCAAAAAAAAAAAAAAAAAAAAAAAAAAAGGGTTAAAATTCCTCCACCTCCATGAATATCAGCTTATGTACCTATAGGTGCAAAACAAATGGTACTTGGAGATTGTTCCACAACAAAGGCATGAATCCCCATAATCAACTTCAGTAGAATTCACAAGTCTTTTTTAATGCTATTTCTACAAACCTTGTTCTTGAAATTGACATTCAAAGCACCAAAATATCAACCATAACTAATTCTGTGACATAGACAAAGTTAGGTTTCTGTAGGCTTGTGGAATACTTGCTTGTGGATACCAGCATTTTGCAATATAATTTTAAAGTGTAGCTCATTTCTAATTTTTAATCTAAGCATAAGACAACTGATTTTTTTCTTTTTTTAAATGATGTCTTGAGTGTGATGTAATTTTACACTGTAAAAAAGATTTTCCTTATTTAATAGCACAGTATAAATTCTGGAAGCAGATAAAGATCTTATTATTATGGAAGAACAGTGAAATGAGATCTACAGTGCCATTATTTTTGAAATTAGACACTGTACCTTAGTCAAAAGATCCAAATATAGACCATGCTCTGGTCTGTATGTCATTGATGAAAAATGGTCCTCAAGACTACTTAAAGAGACCAGGAAGACACAATTAATATTTTGATTTCTCACAGGAAAAAAAGAGAAGCTACTGCAACAGACTAAAGTTTTGAAGCTCTAGTGACTGTGGAAAATAGTAGACTCAAAAGACTGTGACTAACAGAAAATAGTAGAAACAAAAAATGGAAACTGAGTTACTATATATAGTTCAAGTGTAATTCCAACTTACTCTCACACTAAAACTGCGATGGGTTCACTGTAACCTCAAAAGGAGAAATCATGACTCAGGGTATCAAGCTAAAAATGAGGAATATCTAGTCTTCCATAATGTTCACTACATTAAGAAGGTAAACAAAGCCCCGCCTCCAACCTGGTTCTTTGATAGAGAATGCTTACACACAACTTTCACGTATTATCCATATACTTTTGTGGAGATTGTATTCAATCTAGATTTGGAGATGGTACTTAGGTCTGAAACCAATGCCTCCTATTTATTTCCATGGAAACTACAACAGATGCAAAGAGCAAAAGAACACTGTTTGATAGTGTAAATTCTCAGCCACAAAGCACTATTTTTCAACATACTCATCACCATTAGCTAGGAATGTTCACTGGTCTTGAGCAAGAGCCTGTATGTCATGTTTGTAAAAGTCTGCAGTAGTGGGGGTGACACACTGTCGCTGTCACCAGTACTGAAATGCACCACTCACTGCCTCGTGCTCACAGCCACTGTTTAGTCCCCATAAACATTCAGCAAGCAGTGATAAAATTCAGCGGGTGCCATTTTTTTAGCATGTAGCAATTCAGTGACATTGCCTCATATGCACTTCCATATCAGACAACATACATGTGCCATACCACCAACAGTCAGCTCTGACATTGTGGGCCAACATAATAAAACAGGAGGCATTACTTTTGGAATAGCACTTCTGCTAATATCCAACATTTGATTAATTCTCCCATACACGTCTTTGACCAGAAAACCATGTATACTCCTTTGGCCAATCTCAATTATTCTTCCAAGCTCATTAGGTGTTCCTGTACAGTACAACTGATATCCTCACCCTTATACAGTATATCAAGGACATATGATAATGATAACGATCAGTGTTTTTTTAACACTGCACACAGGCCAAGATGTCAAGGCCATTACCTCAGAAGAAAAGAGGACTATTGATTATTAACTAGAGACTGACTAGAAATGAAGAAACTAATAGGTAGATTACCCATCTACCAATTACCGGTAAACTCATAGTAAAGTATTTGGGATGCAAATTAACTACATGCAGCAGGGGTGGTGGAGGTGGACTTGTTCTTCATTCAGCACCATCATTTTGATTGAATATGTTTCAGAAAAGAGAATTCTGTGCTACAGTTGCAGAAAATGAAGGGAAAGAGGTTACTTGTTAGTTTAGTAATGTTATGTCTACACCGGCAGATTTTCCAACCATCACAGCTTAGACCTCACAGCCCTCAAATATCTGACACCTATCCATTATCTCAGCAGAGTTCCTCAGGTAGTTGTCCATAAAGAACTCACAACCCCAAACAGAAAGCACCATGTTGTTGCTGCTCAGTCTACTAAATCTGGCCACTGTTGCAATGTTCTAGAAAAACTCCATGGTCTTATTTGGAGCAACGACTGAGTTTAGGTCTCCCTTCTCCCAGGAAATATAACAATTTCAGAGGAAGACTTTCTCAGCCTCAGAACTGAGCCTGTTCTACTTTGTTAAAACTGCTTAAACATTCTTTGGACAAAAATAAAATAAAATAAAATAAAATAAAATAAAATAAAATAAAATAAAATAAAATAAAATAAAATAAAATAAAATAAAATAAACAAATGTAGGATGTCTTAGGGCTGGCAGCCAGAACAACCCCTAAAAACTCAAGCATTTCACAGATTTTCTCCCACATCTTTCAAACCATTCCCACACAGAAGGCATTCAGGACCTCAAAGAGTAACATCAAAGCAGGATCGCCAGCAGGAAAAAACTACCTCTCTTCAGCAAACACTTGAGATCACTGGTAGAGTAAGGCCCTAACTTTAGAACAAACACACGTGGTGTCACAAAGGCAACTAAAACAACAGCAAGACATATTCCACATAACAAGAGCAACTCTATCAGGTACACTACCAGACTGGCCAACCCAAGCAAACATAGTGATACCCAGAAGTACACAGGCTGGAAATTGGATGGAAAAGATTGGGAAAAATTTTACACAGTGAAATACAAACAAGCCAGGGCTTACACTTCCCTCAGAAATTTTCTGACTTAGTCAATCAACAATCAACTTGAAATACAGAAAAGTGAAGGGAAGGGTGTACAAGAATGAGGGTAGCAACAAACATTTGTCTATCATTTCCCATCTTCTTTTCTAGAGAGCTTAAAAACAACAACACCAGCAACAACAAATTATGCACTGGGACTGTCACTTATGGAAATGGGGGAGAATCTTAACCTACTATTCCTATAAACTGTCTTATTGCTCTGATCCTTGCCATTAAAATTGAGATTCTTTCCAAATCTTGATCTTTCAAAGATTCATTTGTAGAATGGTTTGGTCTTTGTCCTTTGCTCAGTTCTTGTAGGAATGTAACTGTTGCCCATTAAGGGCAGTCAGCAAGAGCACTTTACTGTAAGTAGCTTATTTACAGGAGGCTCAGACGGATGAGTTTGCCAGTTTCCACAGGAATCTTTAGTTTCTTGCACCAGAGCCCTGTTGCTGCTGATAACACATGCCAGAAAGGCTATAAATGTTTTATTCCAGCTGGAACATGCAAAACATCTGGGGAATGTTTCCAGCTTTGGCAACAGTTCCGTGCTGTTACAACATTAGTCTCCATCATTGTGGCCACTTTCAGTTATTCTTTCTAGTCTGCAATGGGAAGTAACAAAAGTGGCAGCATCTGGTAGAACTTGTGCCACACGTAACCTTGCTGATTCTTTCTTTCCAGACTCTGAGTCATTCACTCTTCGACCAAATCTTTGGACAGATGACCAAGCAATACTGAAGCATGTACAGTTAAGATCTTTTAAAAGAAAATTTAGTTCAAATCCTACTGAGTTTAAATTCTGCCACGCCAGAGTGAGCCAGGTGGCCTGTGACAAGCAAATATTTACTCACCCATTGCTTTCCCTTTCACTGCCCTTATTAATCACATTTGGATGCTACTATAATAGAAAGCAGACTCACAGAAAGCAAGGAGCAGTATTAGCAGAAGTCCCCAGTCCTCTTTCCTATGGGAAAGGGATAAAATAAACATCTATTACTGATACTGTTTGTATCCCTTTTTTAAACAGTAAAAATTTAAGATGAAAATCCTGGCAACTCCCAAGAATCTCAGTAAGTCTAAACTGGGAGAAGTGGTTAATATAAGAGAGTTTGGGGTACTTATTAAAAACCCTAGGGCCCTTAACTGGATAGACTCAGGCCAAGATATGCAGTCCTAAGGAGCTCTTCTGGCTTTGCTCTGATTAAGATAGTATCTAAGTAAATAAATATGCTTACCACCACAGGCCTTAAGGGATGAATAACTGGTCTTATAGCCCTAGTAAAGGCTCCTAAGACTGTGCACTGGCCAAACATTACTACAGCAGGCAGATTCAGTGCCCCTTTTCCAAGACAGCCCGAAGGATTTCCAAGGGCTTGAACGAAATGAAAGCAGTTGTTTATATTTCCTGTAGTTTTTAAAAAACAGTCATAAAAAGGTCTCTGATCTTTAAGTGAAATGGATAGTATCCCAAACTCACCCAGGGACCATAACTACAGAATCTCAGGAGAGTTTCTGCGGTGGATATATCCCTTCCCGTTCAAGGATTCTGTTCTCTAATATGGTCAGTTAATTCATTTACCTTAAATTCTGACTGGCATACGAGATACACTTGTTACACTAGATAGAAATAAATACATAAAATTTTAACTCCCTTAATTTTGCCAGACAGATTTAATAAATGCACATAACTAATGGGTATATAATGACTTCCCTAAACTCCTACTTGTAGATCATGCATTCTATTTCCCAGTACATCTTCTTTCCCATGAAAAATTAAATTGGAAAGTCAACAAGAGAGAAATCATATTGGGGACATTTTCACTCCATTCATTTACATTTCCAGTCTTTGCAGAATGTGGATAGCGTATTTTTATGGCATATTTGGTTGCTATTCAAAACTTACTTTTTTTTTTTTATTGAATAGCAAAATTATTAGATGAGTAGAATCCTGTATGCATAATAAGAGTATAATTTAAAGCTGTCCCTAGGCTAATTTATGAAGCACTAAATCAATTGGAAAAGTTTTCACTTTTTCTTAAAGGGGCACAAGGTTGCTTTTTCAGTTGGTTTCATCTGTTTTCATGGTCTATGCATTGATCACAGCCTGGTACAGTTAGCCAAATGCATATGGGAGAAGAACTATCTGAGGGATAAAACTAATGATACAAATCCTCTTTTTCTGTTTCTCTTCCCTTTCTAAGTAAATTTCCTTTGACTCGTACAGAGCCTTACTGAACAAGGCTCACAGGCACTGACCGCTGTGTAGCAGAATGTAGTCAATGCATAGAAATTTTGAAAACAGATACTCTTGGTTGCACAAGGTCAACGCATGTAAATCTGTCTAACAAAACATGTGAAATATCTTTTTCATATCCCAGCAAGGATGTGTAAGCACTTTATGTTTCCAGTAAATAGTGAAAAACGTTAATTCCACATTTGGTGGAATAGCTAACAGTATGTGGAAATAATAGTAATATTTAGCACATACACATGGAACTCAAAGAACAGTAAAGAAAGCTGTCAGGTGTCATTCCCATTTATACTGATAGGAAATGGAACCACACGGTGCATCTTCCCTAGATCATCCAGTAGCAGACACAAAACCAAGATCCAAGGCTCCTGCCTAGATCAGCAAACTGCAGAACCGTTTTACCCGCTCTCACTTTGCTTCTGTATTAGTGCATTAGCCTTGGTATTTCCAATTTACTCACAGAAACATATTTCATCTACAGATGATTGCCACTAGTGCCCATTACTGAGCTTCCTCATTCCAAGAGTCCTCGGAAGGGAAAAGTTTTGCAACTTATACATGGCTCTCTCTTATACAGGTAGCCTTATGAAAAAATTTTGTCCTAGTTTCAAACACAGGAAGTCATACAGAGAAAACAATGTAGTAGCAGGACCTAACTGACTGCTTTAGCCTGACTCATATGTACACTAATCTAAGACAAGTAAAAAGGTCTTCTTGAAAAAGAAATAGATTTCATCTCTTTAGGGCCTATTCTGACATCTTTGTCATTGACTGAGAAATCAGGATAACGTTTATTGAAATGTTACTTTCATGTTTGATTTAAAATGCAATTTGTTACATTATTAAGTACTCTCATCCTGGGATTTTTAATTAGACACATTTTGGAAAATCAAAGTTTAGGCACATTCTTTGTTAAATTGGTAACAATTAAATCCTAAACTGGTAAAATGGGCCTAATTTTATCCAGCCAAATTGCACTATAGATTCATAGTTAGTCTTTGATTTTCTGTTCATGTTTAATGCCCCTCCTTAGCTACACGGGACCTAAGGATTTTCATATTTGTACTTTGGTCCTTCAAAAGGGCAAATTACATCTTCCGATAATGTTACTGGCACGTTACTGCATCCCCTCACACTACATAGTTTAAAGAGTATAACTAGAAAAACATAGTCTTTATTTGTCTGCCACCACTAGAAACTGAAAGGCAAAATAGTCTTCTTAAATTAGCATTGACAATAACCAGAATATAACCTCCTATTTCCTGCCCATAGGTAGCCACCTTTCTAATGGAGGTTTTTTCCACACCTGTTCCCTATATGGAAAGATACAAAATCCAATTCTTTGAAATATGTTTTGGACTTTTAACACTGCAGCATTTTAGGTTCATGAAACTGAGATGGATAACATTACTCCACTAATATTTTTATGTGAAAGAAAGCTATAGTTATTTCTTAGCTAGTTCACCTCCTCAGGCATGATGCTCTCCTCTTCACAGCCACATCATATCCATACCAAAAACTGTTGAACCAGCTGAGCATAGTTTAGCACTCACTCAGAGCAATGCTATAATTGCTCTGAAAAATCTCTTCTAAGACACTTTGTCCAAAACTCTGTGTAATCAGAACAGGCATAGAAAAGTATGTAATCAAACTATCTGTGTATTTGTTTTTTTATGGTAGCTTTTGAAAACCTCACACAGCATGTTTGGAGTGGGTGAACAGTTAGAGTTGTTGGAAGACTACTGAAAAGTTACAAATGATTTCACCACAGAAGAAGGCAACTAGGACAGACAGAACTTATCACAGCATTTAATAACCTCAGCATGCCATTTAAACCTGTCTGTTTCACAGGCTAGACTGTCAGTGGACAGGGGAAAAAAAAGTTTCCTTAATTCTACAGAGATGTGTAGAGTTTATCATACCAGTTGGAAATAATTGGGCTCTGTGAATGTAAAAGAGAACCAACACACATGCATTACTTGAAAGCCCTCTTTGAGGTCAGAAGCACTGCATCTGTCTCATGCTGGCTTTATTTAGATGACTGAAACTCACTCCTAAATACACCACACAAAATAATGCAGAAATCCTGTGCTAGCAAGAGGTAAAAAAAAAAAAAAAAAAAAAAAAAAAAAAAAGGTCTGCTGCTGCTGCTTCATTAAAGTCTCATAGTTCTGAACAAATGTGGAGCCATTCTATAAATGTTGGCAATATCCTCATGAATGCCTATGATAAGTGCCATTAACATCAAACACAAAACTGAATTTGGCATGATGAGATACTTAAAATTTAGACACGCAGTTACTACATTTAAATATATACTTCACAGATATATTTTTAAACCATTTATTTTTAAAAAACAAGCAATTTCAATGCCTTATATTTGGAGTTTTAATTCCAATCAAGCTAATTTCTAGTCATCACAAACACATACCTGCCAGTAATGAAGGTTGTTTAATTAGGTCCAGATAAAATAGCTCCAATTCTGTTTCTGATCCACCTGTCAAAGCAAATCAGTCTTTTGCATGACTTTAAAAAAAACAAATTAGTCTAGCTGATGATTTTTTGAATATTCAAGTAGACACGCTGGAGATGAATCCAAACAGAACTGGTGATTGAACAAAAGCCTGGAACATGACCTCAAAGATGAAGTGATCTTGTTCTGCCAGAAGCAGATTTCCAAGCTTGGCATTTCAGGATTATGAAGTCAAGGACAGGGTGCGAAAAGGCAGCTACTGGGAAGAACAGCAGTGTCTTCTACAGCTTAGGGCAAGGTAACATTTCAATGCTATGTAAAATTAAATACAAATAACAATGTTAAAGGTCCTACTTAAAGCCCCAAAGCCAGGTGATTTCAGAACAGACATGTCCAACTCTTGCCATTATGTTTTTACAGAAAAAAAAATGCTTATTTATTTGTTGCTTTACCAGCAGAGAAACAAGCAGATTATCTAGAAGGATTGATATGATTGAATATTAAAAAAAAATTCATTGGTTTCTCAGATGGACTAATAGTTGAAATACATTTACTGGTAGACAAATATCAACATAAATTGACCATTGTAAGTGGCATTAATTGATGTATAAAATCCTAATTAAAATGACTCATCACAGCTCTAAGGGATCATCACTATAATTGCTAACTAGTTTAGAAGCTCTACCAACAACTTCAAAAAGTGCAGGACTATATACAAATGCTAGGCAGTAGACTGAAAGAAAATACTGATTAAGAAACACCACACAGAGACACACTATTAACACTTAGAACACAAAAAAAAAAAAGTAATTCAAATTTTAATATGGAAAATATTTTCTAAGCTCTGGTAAGCAAATCATCACACATCTGCTTGTTGCTTCTGTGCTTATTGTGTATTCACTCAATTAAGTGAGAATTCACCAAAAAAAGTCAGGATTTCACATTGTTTTCCCCACTCAAGCCTACCATTTATTCCACTGTGATGATTCTTCTCTCATTTTTCATTCTCTTCAAAGTGTTTCTACTGATGCTAGAGCACTAACTCCTCTCTAGTCAATTATATGTATTGCATTGGAGAACTTTCTGCCTTCTAGAAGATAAATTTGTTCATTTTGATTGATTTACAATGCATGAATAAAGGGGTTTCTCTTTTCTTCTGCTTGGTCTTCTAAGAACACTCTTCATCACTCTTCATTTTATCTTTGATTTGTTCAGAATGCAGAGTTTTTGACTCAGTTTTCCAAATTCAGTCACAATTGTCTAATTTTATCAGACATCTACATTTAACTTCTTACCTTGTGCACCCAAATTTGGTAAAGGAGTCATGGCAGCAGTGGGTCACAGTTGTTACAGTTATACCAGTTTACACAATGCTTTTTTTGGAATTGTTTTCTCCATGAATAAAATCCTGACCCAATAAAGTCAATCAGAATTCTTCCATTTCCCCCCATCAAATCATATGAGAGAAATCTATGTTTATAAGTCTCGAAATACATTCAGGTTTGCTTCATTACAGTCTTTCCATTTCATTTTTAGGAAACCTGTCTGTTCAGATGATGAGATCTAAACAACCTTAAGCTGTGAAAATGGCAAGTCATTAACTTTTTCTGCCTGTGTATGACAAACAGTTTCACAAGTCCTCCTTGAAATGAGGATATGACTTGTTTTCGCCCTCATCTTATTTTGCTCAAGGTACAATGGGAATTAGGATCACGAGTCAGAACATGAGATTTTTTTTTTTTTTTTTTGGCATCATTAGGTCTCAGCCTCAGGAAGACCTGTGTATGTTTGCCTTGGCTGCCAAATTAGGGAATAGATTCATATTCACTTGTTCCACCTGGAATGCAAGCTGCTCTTTGCAGTAGTGGATGTCATGCTATAGGGCATTTGGCTGTTAAAAGAGTTTATGATTTAGCCTCAGCATTTGCACACATATCACCTATATGCTTTATATTAATTAGATATTGTTTACAAGAGATTCAGATTCTTGTCTTACATGTATGACCACCATCTCCACTTAGTTAAACTGATTTGATTTAGCTATTGTTTGTGAATTTTTTTTTTATTTTATTTTTTTGCCTCTAGATTGGAAGTAGCTGGATATTTATACTTATTTCAAAAATAGATGCGCATTGTTTCAGAATATACCATGTATTACTGCTGCTTGAGTCTACAGAAATTTGTGATATCTTTATACAGTAAAATTAATATATAACAATGATTGGAACTAAACATTTTCCCTTGTTAGATTCTTCCTTCCCAAGAGACATTCCGAGGTGAATAGAAGTTGTACATTGCAAGCCTACAGAAAGGAACATGAAAGGTTTCCTTGACCTCTGCTTATGATATTACAAATCTATAGTAGTAACAACACATGGCAAAACTGTTAAAGGCAACAAATTATATAAATTGAGAACTTGGCTTGGTCTTAAGAATAGTGCCAGCAGTTGGCCAGTGGTAGATTATTAAAGCTCACACTTTGCTTCATGGCATCTTAAAAGTTTTTCTCCATAAGAAGCAATAAGGCCTTAAAGGATGAATAACCCTACTACCATTTAACTACTTAGAGCCAGTAGACACACGTAGCTGTTGGTTTATTTGAGCTCCATTTACCACAAAATCTGTCAAGCTTCCAAGCTTGAGTTAATTTTGCCTCTTAGCTGGTAGCTGCAGCTCATAGCCACAGCTGCCTCCAAACAGGTAGTAGGCAGCTACAGACAGCCTGCCTTCCTTAGGTACTCTGAATTACATGTTTCTGTTAAGATAAGTTGCTCATCACATCAGCACTACTTTTCTGCTCCTCTGTGATTTTGTACATTCAAAGTAATTTTTGTATCATTTCTCACCTAGCCTTAATATTTCTGACACAGTGCCTCACTAATTATACACCTTCTATTACCACAAAATTAACTCAGCTTGTCTACACTTATTTGTGCTATAAAAGGCAAAAAATAAAAAGCAGTACAGGACTGTTTTACTTCACAAGCCTGCCTTTCCAGTGTGCTCAAATACATGCCATTAAAACATGCTTTTAACAAGCCAGGTATTGCACCTTTTTCCCCAGCTACAGAGAGCAGTGAGGGGAGGCACTTTGCTGTGTAAAATGGCACACACACTTTGTAGAACTCATGTTCTAATGCTATTAGCTCAAAAGATTGAATTAAATTGAGAAAGGTTAATAAAAGGTTTCAGTCACGATTGCAGTGACCAATCCAAAGCAAAGGGGCAAGAGAAATGGCAGCTTTAACAATTAAACTCCCTCAACACATTCCTTTTAACACAACTGCCATAACATAGTGAAATGCCACAGTTAATCAGATCACACTCACTGCTAACACTCTGTGCTAAAAACTTGTTGTGATTGCCCTGTTGGGATGTTCTACAAGATGATCATGCTCTTCATTAATCCTTAATAATGGCAGAGCATATTAGATGTCACACAAATTAAGATCCCTAATTGTTTATAAATATAGGATTTATTTATATATTTTCTCCAATCTGATATTTTAAAATGGCATTATAAATGTAAAATCAACTCCTTACTCCCCTGTAAATCTCAATTCTACTTCTATACATACCTAGCAGACATGTTGTGCTGTACAAGTTTCCAGTGTATGCTGAAAGTACTCCTATCTCACCGAAAGCCAAAAGCTAGTCTGGCTCTACATCACAGTGTGTTAATACATCATCTTGCTTCAAGTATTTATTTCTCTGACTCTATTAGGTTGTAGGCAAACATCTGAGTAGTTTAACCTCCCCCACGGTTTCATCACGTTTTAGGATTTGACCTGCATACATATCACGAAAATTCAATTGCAAAATTTTTATAGATCTAGCATACGTCATAGGAGTAAGTTATCCTACAAACACCCACTTTTTGCTGCAGTATACTATGAAGTCCTTGCTGAGGATAAAAGAAAACAAAAAAGCTTGAGTTTGCAGAGGAAGAAAGACAATAAATCTGTAACAGCATTAGATCTGTATGTAGGAAACTCAGTTCAAGTCACTGTTCCCTTCATGTCTTGGTTGTGTGAGTGAGATTATCTCTACACAACAAGGTTGAGAGCACTTCAAACTACAACTCCAGGGTATTTCAGGGTTAAGCAATTAAAACATTTTGGCGCTTTTATAAAAGCATATTTTAGTAACAGAAACACCCCAAAGGAAACTGCAAGTCAGCTGAAGTATCAATGAATAAAAAGGAAGGAAATTATTTTTTTTCTTTGTGCATTATCACAAAATACATTACTTATACTTTTTGTCATGGCCCCACAGACTGGTTCTGGACTCATGTTACCATAGGTACAGCCTGCAACCACAGGCACTGGCATGTTGAGTCATAGTGTGCCCCTGAATGCTGAATTGTCAGAAGGCTTTCCTGCACCAGGGCAGGAGAACTGGCAGGAACGCAGAAGCAGTGACTGCAAGCTGGACTGCCTGGCTGTGCAATAACCAGTGAGATTGATTTCCCTGCAATGTCACAACTGCAAATAGTCAAAGGCCTTGATTTCAAATATAATTTAAATGGACAAGCTCGTACTGGAAGAAGCAGCCACACTGCCCCTTAATGTCTCACTACTCTATGCCCCGAACTCCTTGGCAGAGCCTTGGGGTAGATCAAGCACAGAACTTCTTCTGTGTTAAAGTTAAACTGAAGCCAGCAAAACAACACATGAAATTTTAAAAAAGATCTTCCTCAATTTGATTCACCATCCATTTAAAAATATATATTTTATCTATATCATTTATTCATAATAAAAATGCTCTGAAAAGTAAGATAATATGGCATGATGTGTCAAAGGGGAGAAAACGCATTCCCACTAGCAGTAGATGCATAAATTATGGTTTGGGTGAAGATGGGTAAGATACATTAAGGAGCTGGTGGATTTAGGTAGGCTTAGGATGTTGTGCCATCATCCACGTGAGGTTACCCCCCCACAACATAGATGTAGCATAACATGCTCCTGCTATGAATGCCTACACTCCTTATTAACCTAAAAACACTACAGGCTATGGAATATGGCAGCTGAGAGGGGCTGTTCCCAGCACTGGAGCAGGGGCAGAGTGGGTATTTTGGGGACTTTTACATCTTAAATCACTGCAAGTTAAATGTACCATATTTATCAGAGCCATACAAGAATAAAAATGGGAATAGGAATGACTTAAATCACTTATGGGAAGAATGCTTGATAGTTTTGCTAGCCTGTCCTTCATATAGCAGATTTTTTGTAGCTTTTACAATTATACAGAAATCAACTTGAGGAAATACACTATAGAGATATCAAAATACTTAAATAAGGGTTAATGAAAGGTTTTAGTCATACCTGTAATGACCATGACCTAATAGAAGGCCAAGGAACTTTGCAATTAAAAAATAATATCAAACTTTCATTTATCCCATTGCTAGAACATGAAGAAATGCCACCATTAATTATACTCCACATTGATTACTAGAAGTTGTCATGTATCTCTTTGATGATGCAAGATGGTTGTTATGGCAATGAGATGCTGCTAAAAATTCTTTGTAAGACTTAATTAGGATGTTTGTTTAAATTGATAGGGATTTTTTTAACACTCTTTTTTCACTTTATTCCAGTTTTTTGTTTAGCTGTTTGCTTTTAAAATGTTAGGAAGACATTTTTTAATTACTCAAAGATTTAGACTGTTTATGTAAGTTATACCAGACATCTTCCTCTGCCTTTGCATGTTTCTGAATACTGAAAATCTATCCACTTAAAATATTTTCTCTACACAAGCATCAAGGTTATCTCTGTTATACACAGTGATTCAAAATGCTGATCTGATACTGCGTAGACATGCAGGAGACAAGTCCCATTAAAAACTGTGGCTGGGGTCTTTCTTTACCATCATATAACACACAGCAGGGTCATAAAAACAAGCACCCACAAAATACTGTACATACTGTCTGTTGAATATGGATGGCATATGAGTGGCACGTGGTCAGCACGTGGCCAACATGTTTTTTACATGTTTTTTACCCAACAGAATTATGGGATGCTACTCAAAGGATGTGAACAAGCGTGAAGAGGGATTCAGGTTCAACAATTAGAAGAACAAGGTGCTGCATCTTTGTTAGGGCAGCCCAAGGCATGAGTACAGACTGGGAGTAGAACTTACAGAGAGCAGCCCGGCAGAGAAGAACCTGGCCGTTCTCAGAGCATGGGCTTGGGAATAGGTGATTTTTAATGTTCCATTCCAATGCAAGCCATTCTATGATTCTATTCATGAAGTTAAAATTAACTTCTTTTTTTAATTGCTTATCAATTGCATAAACAAAATTCCCATGATCTCTTTGGAATCTGATACCTTTCTATATAAAATTTCATATTTTTAATGAATTTTTACTGTTTGAAATGTAAACATATGTAAATTATTATGCATCTGAGCCCTTCACATCAGAGGTGAAGCATAAATACTAAATCAATGTGTAAAACATCATGTCTGCTTTGATTATAACTAAATATAAAAAATATATTTTTTTACTCTATTTTTAGATGTATTATACTGTAAAGTGTATAGATTGACACCCTTCCCAACTACTTCTTACAGTTTTATAATAACAGTGAAACTTATCTTAAAAATATACATAATCATGAAGGACCAAGAAAAAAAAGTCATCTGCTTAATGCATTCATATATAATTGGTATTCCTTAACCGAAGGATGAATATGCCAGCAACTATGGAACACTGTCTTATGTTTCCTCAGAACAGAGCTACCTGCTGCAGATGGTCAATTTAGTGCAATTTTTTGCTTAAAATGGCTGAGGCGGTATAAAACTTTCTTTTAGTTTAGATGGCATTTTTGCTCACGCTTTCCATAATTTATTATTGATTAGTCTTAGATTTATTGCCTATATTTTAGCTAACAATTTAGTATTCAAGATTTTAAAAATAAAACAGCTACAAAATGCTGCAATTCGGCAATTGTGCCAAAGACCATTTTTCTTGCCCATGGACGTGATTGACATATGAATGTGACTCAGGAAGAAAACATTATTAATATGAAAAAAGTTATGACTTTTGAATGATGTTAGCTTGCCTTGTAATTCCCTGGGCTATATGGTAAGTATATACAGTGAGATTGTCTTTACACATTTTAACTTTTTAAATAATTTTGTTAAATGCAGAAGAGGGGAAAATAAAGACATATTATTAATAAACAAGCACTTAAACAGGTTAGGGCAACAATGCAGTGCTGGTCATTCAGGAACCCTGTGCTAATTTTAATTAGCTGCTTTCCCTTGCTTTCAAATGTAATTAAAGCAGCTTAGTTGTGCTCAGTGATGCAAACCACCTTATTTAATCACTAACATTATTTCCCTGAACTATTAATGATTTTCAAAATGCTTGTTTATGCAGAATTAGAACAGTAATTATCTTACCAGTTAATTTTGTACCTTCACATTTCACACCTCGCTCAAACGTCATTCATTTACCACAGCCTTTCTGTCAAAACAAAGAAATGCTTGTTCTAAATGTGCTTCTGACTGCCAAATTGAAAGCCAAGTTTTGTAACACTAATAAAGTAGCTCCCAAGTGAAACAGGTGTAGTAATTTAGACCCTTCCTGTCTTGAGCTTGCACGTACATGCTATGTCTTTTCTTTATTAGCTTTAAAATGAGAGCTTGGTGTGCAAAATAAGCTATTTAATTCAGACTTGTGGAGCAGAATATAATCTTTAATTTAAACTAGAGCTGTAAAAAAAGGCCTTTAATTTTAACTGGCATGTGTGTGTGAATTTGAATTAATAATCCAGAAAATTGAAACTGTTTTGCTGCTGTTGCTGGATAGTGACTGTTCTTCACATGCCCTTAGTCTCACTCACTGTTTCTCTCTCTCCCACGCTTTGCCTGGTGCTATTTTATGATGTTGCCGCCTTAACGTATTCTAAAAAAGGAATTCTCAGTTGATCGAACACTTGCAAAAATGTATTGTGTTGAAATGAATTCTTCTATCTGTGTTAATGCAGTGCACATAAAGAATGTAATTAGTGTATTCATTATATCTACTTAAGACAGAATTTAAATGCACTATGAATTTACACTTGACAAATCATCAGATTTAAATATTTCTCCTGTTAATTCTTTTACTGCAAGCTAACAACTAATTGAGTATTTATAATCAAAAATACAGTAGCCTTACAAACAGCCCTTGCTTCTCTCCTAAACTCGTAAGAAAGTCTTCCCTACTGTTGAGGAATTTAGGCAATGCCCAGTGTCATACAAATGAAAATCTATGGCAGAACTGGAAATAAAGAAAAGAGAGCTCCATCTTTCAGCTGTTCTGAAGTCTCTGTGGTGTCCCATGTTTATCCCAAGTTGTGCAGCGAATGCTAGAGATGAGAGTGTTGCTTCTTTTTCAGAAGATGGCCCTGAGCCAGATGAGCAGCCTATGGGGAGTCAGTCTGCCTCTTTCATCTCTGGGGCCACAAATCAGACAAATAGACATCTACCGATTTAATTCAATTCAATTAAGTTCAAAATTTCATCCAAAAGATAGGAAAACAGACCTCTGCTGTAAATCAAGCCTATCAATTACACACTGCATATGTGGATAGCACAAACACACGAACATTTGGGAAAATCTCTCCTAAAAGAAAGGGACAAAAAGAATGGATTTGGTGTAACGTTTCTAACACTGACGTAATCTAACAAATGTTTCACAGGTAAGGTAATTGCAAACAGAGTATAAGATCTTACCTTCTAAAGGCTCATTAATGGGATTACATTTAAACATGAAATCGGTGCATATGATCTCCCATGGACCACTTTAAAGCATAAAGATATGCATTTGCATAAAGGGAAGGCAAGGCAGACACTTTACGCAGCATTAGTGTATGTGTTCATTAGAGGCACTGAATCACTGCAGCAACGATTTTAAATACCCAACTGCTTTTTACAAATATTCTTTTTAAATACATTATAAATTACACAGAAGAAAGCACAGACCAATGTGAAAAGTATACTGTTTTAGTTAAAAAGTTGTATTTCATTTAAAAGTTTCACATTCAATCTGATGAAGTAGTTATACTTTAATAGATTTAAATGTATTAAATTTAAATGTGTTTCCAAAGGTTCTATAAATTTAGGAGAGCTAAAATTATTTCAGTATTTTCAGAATGCCCAAGATCCATCGTCTCCTGGCAACTAGCAATCACATGGCTGTAGAGGTTTTGGCCTACTGTTACAATGCCGTTATGTGTTTGGTTGATGATTTATTCAAACCCAGTTTCAAACCTGCTGTTAGCTCCCTCATTGCTTTAATGCAGCTACTCTACCATTCATAACTGTCAAGAACCAATTCATTGGGACTTGGGCTTATTAAGCCCCCAAACTGTGTAGTGAACATACTCAGTTTTGTGCCTGGAAATGTGAATAAATACTATACTTTCCTTCCTTTTAAATTGATCTCTGGTATTTTTAACACCATGCAATATTTCTATCTTGTTATCAAGACACTCAGCCATGAACTCGAGAGAATGCACCGCCTGCAGCTCTGTGCAATCCTGGCTGCCTCTTTCGTAGCAGAGGGAGAAGGTGCCTTGACGTTCTGCCCTTACAGTGACTTACTGAACGGACAGAGGATAAGGTTTGTGATTTTACAGTGAAGCAAGAAGGACAGGCTCATCTTCTGCACACAGCACTGTACCTGGAGAAACAGCATTGGCCTTCTTTTCTTAAACAGTGACTTACTGCTTTCTAGGAAAGAAAAGACGTTGCTCCGGCAATTAAAGAGGCAATCACAGTGGATATTTACCCTATTGAGGACAATATATCAATTCTCTTGGTCAAACATACCAACTGTATAAATAATATAAAGAGAAAATGGGTTTTGAAAATAAAATATTACTTAACAAGTGCATTTATATTTTAATCTAGCTCTGTTAATTCAATAGTTTCAAAAAGGCATATTTGAATTGGAGGCTCTAATAGTTTTTCATGTTGAATAACACGGTAATGGGATTTTCCTCCATTCTGTACACATGAGGAACATTCTAAAATGTGTTGCCACAATTACAAAGCAGCAGCGTGCATGCTATTTAATGTGAGCATGGGAATAAAGCTGGTTTTAGCCATTTGGTTTAAAACAATCATAAATAGCCATTTTAACATAATGATTCCAGTATAAAATGCTTTGCTTTAATTTCAAGGATTCTAGTGGGGAAAACATAATATTCTAAGGACTAATTTAATTTAAATTAGGACTACTGTGAAAGTCAGGTTCTGACTTAATGGCAATTAAATAAAGTTTGAGGTTGGGTCTTCTGTTTTGTTCTGACACAAATATGTCTCAAAAAGGAAATTAATATAAATATATATAAATTTAAATATGCCACCACGAATAATTAGAGTTGGTAGGTGTTTTTCTTGAGTTTTTGCTGATGTTTTGCCAATCTCATCAAGAATTTCTAAAGAAGAACAAAATGGCACTTTACCTTCTGGACAGCTAGATGTTTGTCCTTGCTGTCATGCAAAATGTTGCAATTCCATTCAAAGAGAGAAGATCAGAGTAACATAGAAAATATGATAAAACAGTTCACAATGGTAGCCACTCATTTCACATATCGAGGAGTCTAGACTCATTTGGTACACAGAGACTAACAAACAGGGATCCCCTTAAGCCTGATGATGGTCATTCATGAAGAGCAACCACACTTTCTTACCAGCTCTACAAATTTTCATGAAGGTGTTAACACAAATAACTTCTTAAAGTTACTCAAAATTAACTGCAATGTCAATTGCTCTACACCTTGAGCCTGACGCTGTAAATACAACAGGTCCAACTTCTTATATTCAGGAGTGGCTGCAACAGGACTAGTTTGCATTATAACCAGGAGCCCTCATGGAAAAAACCCTACAAGAAGTATCAGGATAGTTACATGATAGAAGAATAAGTGCATACGTAGGGTTTACAGCATGATAGAAATCCTGGAAAATTAATCATCATTACGTTTATACACAGAAGATGCAGTTTTCTCAGCAGATAATTCTTTTGTGGCAATTTAAGGTTGTTAAATTTAGCAAGCCTTGAACTGCCAAGTATAGTGTTCAGGCTTTGTCTTAAACTAAATAGTGTTTACTGTTGCTCAAGTCAATGAAAATCTTTTGTAAACTTGGAAAGAGGTTAGAGCACTTTGTTCTCAAGTCTTTTTGCATAGCAACCTATAAATATGTCTGTGTGGAATTGTGAGGTTATGTGCAGCACTCCTGTGGTCTCTGTCAATGTATTAACTAAATGTTGTTAACTTTTCATTTGAATGAAGCATTAGTTAAATTTCCCTAAATGTTTGCTGGTTATTCTTGGATGGCATCAAATGGAAATTCAGGTAATATCAATATTAATTATATTTTACGATAGTGATCAGATCTAAAGTTTCAGAAATTAATGGCTGGGAGTTTGGATCCAGCATCTCTTAGCCTTATGGATAAGCACACAGAAGCACCTCAGCCAAACTGTCCTATCAGATACTTATGTCTGTTCTTTTAATGACATGTACATTTGGCCTGACATACCAGGAAAGAAATAAAATGAATGAAATGATGGGTAGGTTGTAGCAACTTATAGTCTCCGAATTATTGAATCATTTCTTATTCAGATACAACCTAGAAGAAGTAATCAGCAGTTCAACCAACAAAAAAAATTGTAGCAGAAAAGGGAGGAAAAGAAGCTCAGTAGGTCAATCAGTACAGCTCTGTAGTTATAAGCCTGGTCTATTATTAACAAGTGATAATCTGTAAATATCTGTATAACTGTTTCATATAAATTATGACAATTACATAGCCTCCTTAAACAGCTGCTCCCATTCCCCAATTAGCATTATTGTCTGATAGATTGCTTCTTTCCCTTAAACATAATACAAATCTCATTTGCTACACATTAAAGAAGTACTTCTTGCTCTACCTTAGTGAAAAGATCCTCCTTTTGTAAGGTATCCTGTACAAGATGCCCCCCCTCCCTTGCAGTTTTCAGAGCATGTAGCCATGACCTCTCAGTGCCTATCCTGTTCTTGCAGAAGCAATCTTACCTTTCAGCTACTTAGAAGAGGGTGAGGTTTTATTTACAATCTCAAAGCCCACAGAAATAGTAACTGGTTGTATGTGCAGTGTTTCCTCATCTTTCCCCATAAAGAACAGATAGATGCATATACATCTAGTTTATTGGTTATAGTATTGTGGGTGCCCTAAAGGGATGTCTGGAAACAAGGCTTCACATCCCTAAGGTATCTCCCAAATGCTTTATATATACATATATATGTACATATATTTCTTGAAAAATAACATTCTGACATGAATTTAGATATGGGAGTATATTAGGTGTGTAAAACATAGTTAATAGATGTGAAGAGTTTAGCACACCTTTGTTTTAATAGAAGAAGTGCATTCAGTCCCACTTCCATTAGCAGAGAGGGAAAATCCATATCTGTGTGCAAATTCAAAGGCAGAAGTAACACAAAATTTTCCAACTTATGTAGCAAAATCCCAAAGAGAGTAAGTCACTGGGAATGCAGAAGTATTTATCTATTGCCTGTGAGTGTCAAGGATTCTTATTTATTAGTGTGATGAACAACAAACCTAGAATTACTGTGCACAGATAAAACATAGATCAGATGGGCGGTCTGTTCATGTACAAAGTGCTGCTCAGTGAGTCTGTTCATGGCCTAGATCTCATTTTAAAAGAATGAGTATATGCTCCAGAGCACTTTTGCACATCATTCTCTCACTGCCTTCTGCAGCCAGCCTCCATGCTTGGAATATCTGGCAGCTTAGATGAAACCCATAATACTTTTGTAACTATTGTGTTTTGACAGCATCAGACTTGACTGATGTAAAAGGAAGCAGGAAGCCTAATAAATTCTATTACAAGTTGAAGTTTCGGTTCTATAGCCAAAGGTGCATGTGGTAAAGTATTCAGTGTTTTCAATCATCATCTTCTTTACTATGGCCAGTTCCAAGTAACATCATCTAAAACAAAAGCATTAGGTTATGTGTTCTCTGCAGAGCTATGGGCAGTGTCTGCCCTTCCTTCTCATTCGCTTGGCAGTTTGGGAGCCTAGGGAAGGGGTAGATTAAATTGGAAAATATGAATAACAAAAAAATAAAATTGATTGAATAAACAATTTCCCCTAGACTGTTTCTTAATAAGTGATCAATTTTTTAATCAATATTCATTACTTCTGAGAACATACCAAACTGTTTATCGAATAAATGAATGGCTGGAACTACAATGACATGAAATCAAATAGGTGAACCAATTTCTTTAATAACATGGGTTGAACAGGCCACCTCATCTGACTTGGTTGAAACTGCAAGTCAAAAATTCAAGACCATTGAATAAGTGATCCAAATAAAAGATTCAATTTGTTTTAGGGAACATGTGTTCTTATGTTTGGCATGCACAGACATATCACCACTAGATGATTTATGCAACTTTTCAAAATTCCAGTTGAAAGTTTATTTCTTTTTGAAAAAACTTTTGCATTCTTTTCCACAAATCTTCAGTAGTCAGCATACTGCAAAGATCTGAAAAATGAGATCTGTAAAACCATTCACAGTGAAGTCTTCAGGCATGGCAAATGGATTTCCCTAAGTTTTATTCACCAGTATCAGATTCAGTGGTACGTATAAACTATATACTGAAACCTAATATATACTTCTGACAATTTTATATTATTTGTCATAATGTAAAAAGTCCTTTTAAGGTACGTTTGTTCTGAAGTTCTTTTCTTCTGTCAAAGAAAGAGTCCTGGGGTACAAGTTCTCCAGGAAATGTTTGGCCACTTGCTTAAGATGTAAGAAAACATATTAATTTCTACATGGATCATGTAGAAAGATCATGTCATTTACATGGTCTTCGATTCATGTAAGTTCTTCCAGTACGTTAACATACTTAATCTTTACTTGTACTCATACATGATTCTACTTCTTATGAAAAAAAAAAAAAAATCACTCAGCTGTTAATTAATGTTTAGGAGCTCTCTTTTTAAAGTCTATGTTAACTTGTCCCAATTAAGTTGATAAGAGCAAATAGTGATATAATTCTAGAGTTCTGCAGAGATAAAAGTACAAACCAAATGACACAGTGCAAAGAATCAGAGGGGCAATGAGTCCAGTTTGTATACATTTTGTAAATTACGTTCATGTGCTCATTGTTGTCACAATTAATTATAGAGGAAACAAATATCAATCTATTCTGCTAGTAGACAACAGCAAAAATTTTCATAGAATCACCAAGGTTAGAAAAGACCTCCAAGATCATCCAGTCCAACCAGCCAACTATCACTGGTATTTCCCACTAAACCCACTAAATTCAGTACAACATCTAAACATTTCCTGAACACCTCCAGAGTCTGTGAGTCAACCATCTCCCTGGGCAAGCCCATTCCAGTACCTAAGGGCTCTTTCAGAGAAGAAGTATTTGCAAACATCAAACCTGAATTTCGACAGGTGGAACTTGAGGCCATTCTCTCTAATCCTATCGCAAGTTATATGGGAGAAGAGGCTGAGTCCCACCTGACTACAACCTCATTTCAGGTATCTGTAAAGAGCAATAATGTCTTCTTTGAGCCTCCTCTTCTCCAGGCTAAACAATCCCAGTTCCCACAGCTGTTTCCCACAGGAACCCCTCATCAGCTTCAGTGCCTTTCTCTGAACATGTTTCAGGACCTCAATGTCTTTCCTATTGTGAGGGGCCCAAAACAGAATGCAGTACTGGAGGTGCGGCCTCACCAGTGCTGAGTACAGAGGAATGAACATTTCTCTGCTCCTGCTGGATACACTATTTCAGATACAAGCCAGAATACCACTGTCCTTCTTGGCCAGCTAGGCACACTTCTGCAGATCACAGAGGATTTCTGCAGACGGTAAAGGTCTACAGTGAAACAAGGAATATGATCAGAGATTGAATCTTAAATCTAATTTTACTTTCAGTGTCAATGTACCTTACAGGCACGCCTTCTGGTAACAAAGCTGTAAGTTCTATAAGCAGTCTCCAAATACTTCAGTTGAGTAACAAATAATTAAACAGAAGGATGTCAGGAAAAGAAAGAAAAAAAAATTAGTAATGGGTCAGACAGACCTCATTTTTCAAGTTATCTCTATACAGCAATGCAGAGTTTCAGCGAAAGCAACCCACAGGGGTTTGCATTCAGAGAACTGCTTCCACATCGACCTTAAGGTTAAAAAATGGTAACTACTGAAATGAAGTTGTTTCCAGTCAAAATATATGAATACTCCACAGGAATTCTAGTCTAATCACCATCATGCATAACACACATATTCAAGAAGCATTTCAGAACTATCTGACCACATAAGAACCATAATCAGTGACAAAACAACATTTTGTCAGAGCTTTCAGCTTCTTTAGTCTGGCAATTTGCACTATCTGCTTTAGTAGACATCTGCACGAGTTTGTTAAGACCCATTTGTTCTTTGGAAATGTTGAGCAAGTACTTTATTTTTCAAGTATAAGTTTGCCTTTAATGGCTGTGCTTGTCCTCTTGGAGAGGCAACAGGAGACTGAAACCTGCAGAAGTTTCTGTCCCAGGGACTGGCCAGAAGATGGTGGCAGAGAGCAGCTCTGCTCCCTCCTGCTTGATTTACCATGGTCATTACAATCCCCACGCTCCAAGGTCCACTGGGCATTTCGTTCTGCTGCTACACAGCAGCCTCCTGACTTGTTCCACCAACATATTCTTTATGTTTTCAGACAAGAAACCAAGCTCCAAGCATTGCTCTAGCTACAGCTCACTCAGTGCTCTTCCATTAGTGCACTGCAGGCATACTCACTCACTCTGAGAGCTACCACTCTCTCACCTCTGTTAAGGAACCAAATATCATGTCATCAGTTTTGGTAGTGATAAAAATCAGACATTTTCTGGAGCCATTATTGCCTAAAATGTTAATGCAGTTTACTTTTTTTAAATGTGATCGATAGCTGGGAGAAAAGTGCCCATAAATTACTAAAGGCAAATACCATTCTATTAGCACTCAAGAGATTTTGCAACATTTGCCAGTCTCTGTTTTACTGGAAAAAAAATTAATTTGCTGAAAGCCTAGTTGTTTTTTATTGTTTTTTTTTTTCTTTACCTGTCTTTGTCTTTCTCCGTAAAGGAGGGATATTTCTATCATGAGTCATTTTCAGAGATGTAATTCTGATGTACTCTACCTATAGGTTTCAATTAATGTTCTACCTCTCCATCAGTCTTTACATTGCGTGTTTTATGAAATCATTAACTATTGTCATGTTTCCATTATGATACTATTAGGAAATAAAGAGACATATGTAAATGAAGATGTAAAATAAATGTGCGACAGTTACTAGGAGCAACATCTGTGCACTATCATACATGTTTACACTAATTTTCTAAAGATTGTTCCATTCATTATGGAGCATTGTTACTTGCAGTGGCACAACCCTTATTTCCATGCATTTAGGGACTGAAGCAAAGAGAGGGTAAATGAGCGCCTAATCAATACCACTTTTCATTTTACTTCTAATGTGCTGCTTTTCCCTTTCTTTTCTTCATGCACAAATCCAAAAAAGATCCTGACGTTACAGTCATAAAATGTAATTCTTCTGCAGAAACACAGACAATAATGCTTTCTGTATTCAGGCGTATTGCATATTCTAATGGCATTTGGCTAAATTGAGTATGGATTTAACATCAAAGGCTTCATGAATTTTTCAAATGAGATATTAAAGTCAATATTTCAAGTGAAAGATATTTCAATTTAGTTGCATACACAACAATAAAAAACTTCTACAAGGCAGAGGTACTAGAGGCAGTGGCTGTATTAGCTCATTCAGGAAATTATTAGTTTATAAGAAAATCAAACAGAAGGTTGTGATATGGCAATGACACTGAATAAATTAGACTAACCGATACGCACTAACATACTTTATCTCTTGGAGTCTGAAGCAGAACTTGCCACTGGCATGTTCAGTGCTTCTAGCAGGGCTTTGTTTGGGGATAATTTTTATTTATTTTGGAAATTCAAATGATTAGCACCAAGATTTGCATTCAGAACTCAGAAATCTACTTATTTTCATCTCTGAAAGGGCTAAGTATAGTGTATGCAAGAAACCCTCTCAATATTGTTTATTTTTTAACCTAAGTGTATTTTGCTTCAAATTTTCAATGCTTATACAATGCTGCTTCTGCTTTCTGAGTGTTATTAAATACTCAGACTCAGGGCCACCAAAAAGTCCTCTGAACTCCAAAAACTTTGTGTCCTGGAAGAGATCAACTTGCAAACAATACTAGTACAGGCTCTAATGGATCATTTCCTTTACTATTTTAGGTGCAGGGAATGTTGTAAAATGTCCTTTAAATCAGTAAAATGTTGTAATACCAAAGAACACACACATTTGTATCCCCTAATGCCGCATGAGAGAGTGAGTTACACTACAGGGACATGTAGTCCTTTAGGCATCCACAAACACAGTGACTTTGTGCTAGCAGAAGAACAAATATATAATTTGTTGAAATACAGGTAACAGCAATCACAAATAGATGCCAGTGAAGATGCAACAGCTCAGTATTAATTAGTGTATTAATTAAAAATTGTAATTAATAAAAAAAACCTGCACTTGAGCCATCCATTGCTGCTAACACTACAGACATGGACAGGTTTGCTGTGCGTGTAACACTTCTACATTAATTCCAGCCAGTTCTTTTGAGCGCTCCTGAACACAGGTGGGAGAGCACATCCCTGTGGAAACCAGAGGAAAGCCACACAGTTCTAAAACTTTCATTACCAGGTAGTTTGGGCCACAGCGTGGACTTTACTACAAAACAACTCTGATCCTAAAAGCATTTCCTTGAAACCAGTGGTTTGTTTGACGCTGCAGTATTCACTTGCAACGTTTGTGCTTACTGTGAGAACATTTTAAGTGCTCACAAGATCTAGGAAAGCTGGCTACAGGTAAATGTTAAGCTGCTAAGCCTATTTCTATTGTCCTCGGAGACTGCTGGACTGACAAGTGCTGCCCTGTTATTCAGAACTGAACAAAGCCAGCAGCCTTGTGGGGGACACTTGTAGAGACTAACATACACCATCCTACCCCCAGTCAAGCACTAGTCAATTTGTAGCAATGTTTAATTTATCTAGTTTGTACCCTGTGGGTCTTGGAGTCCTGGACAGTTATCTGTTCACCCCTAGAGCCCTTTCTGAATCTCAGCATTTAAAGCCTTATGGCATTTCCATAAAATGGAAAGTGCCACCATCTAAAATGCAATCAACTGGGGATAAATCGATCAAAACCTCAGAAACAGTACTCTCAGAAAAAGTATTTCTTGAGATAACAAAGATAAGGCAGAAGTTTTGTATGGTTAATAACATCCACTAATAACTAGAATTATATTTTCAAAATTGCCTCTGGGGCTGGGGAATACGGTTCCCTTTTCATCTGTTGTGAACTCTGGACATCTTCAAGATGATTTTGAAAACTCCAGCTCACCCTTAATGAGTCAGCAGTGCGCCCAAAACCTTGCAGTTGAAATTATCAAAACTTTGATCTTTTTTTGCTATGACTTAAAATGACACTGTTAAGATGAAAGATTCCCCCATGATCTCCGTTCACTCTGAGAATCAGTGTTTAAGGAACGATCCTCTGAATTCATTAATTTAATATTTTCCCTTCTGATTATGGAGGTGTACATAAAGTTAAGAGCACTTCCCCTGTGAGTTTTATGTCAAAATGAGCGCTCAAATGATTTTGTTAACTAAAAATGAATATTTGGAGCTAAGATCAGAAGAGGAGACCAAGCTGCTGGATTTGATCTTGGACATGCAAATGCTGTGCCAAAAAAAAAAAAAAAAAAAAATCATATCTCATGCTGCACGTAGCTTTTGTGTTTGATGTACGTTGTTACCAAAAATACGTGGGTAGATTATTCATAGAAATGAACTGAAGAGACTGTGCTACCTAAAACATGCTTTTGACTCTTTATTAACTGGTGATAATCTGCACTGATCCGCATTATAATTCCACTGCAGATGTTGCTGACATTAAGATGTATGACAAGGAAACTACAAAATGAGCTGATTTGAGCAAGTGAATATTTTGCCTTAAGTCAACAATATATGCAGTGCAAAATGTCTTTCAAGGATTTTCAAATTTTCTGCTGTGTTCTTTGCTATTTTATATGTGATTTTTTATATTTATTTATATGTGATGTGGCCATTTCACTAAAGGGGACACAACACCTTTGGGGCACTGTGTGGGATCATCTTTGTTACAGAGGAAGAATGATAGAGGGGGAAGGTGACAGTCAAAATGCTATGTCAGAAAGGTAGCAAATGAGCAGATGACTAGTGAAGAAGTAACTCCTGGACCACATAACATTGCAATTGTTTCTAATTTGTTACAGGTTCACATAAGTTCTCCATCTAGGCAGAAATAGGATACAACAAGCCTGACAAAAGATACGTTAGTCTTTACCTGAGAAATGCATTTATTATGCAAGTCTTACGTGGTTCATAGCATTTATGAAAAGTTCTCCAGGCTAGGGTGACAAAGCAGGAAACGACTTAAGAAAACACCTTAGTCAGTCAAAATAAAAATAAAAATGTGTGTGTAGGTCATCCGAAAAGCCTAAAAGGCAATCAAAAATCTAACTGCTTATGAGGTATACCATGTCAAGTATAGGAACAAACTCATTACACAATATATAATAAATTTCTCTCATAATGTGGACTACACAAATGCTTTTTCCATTAACTCCTTGCATACTTTGGAAAATACATTAATGTTAATGAAGGCAAGAAGAAAACTTACTTGTTTGCAGTAGTTTAGCAGTGAACTCTGTGTGCTTGTCACCCACCTCCCTAAAAGAAAGAAATGTTACATGTCAAGAATGAGTCCAGTAATTATCTTCTATCATAGGAGTAATGCCAGCAACATTCTGGAAATGGCAGCATTAACTCTGGAAGTTTACATTTTCAAATGAGAAAACATTTACAGACAAAATCTGGATATTTTAACTGTCTCAAGCCTCACAGATCTGATATTGCTTAGCATTGCGCTCAAAGCATTAAGTCACTGGTATCTATTTGCCACCAGAATAGAATTTCTAAATACTTCTCTAATACATTGAATAATGAATCCAACAAACCTTAAGGATGAAAAGCAAGGGCCACATCATTGAAAACAAGTAGTATGAAACAAAGAAAAAAAGTGACTTATTTTCCTAAATCTAAGATCATAAAATGTATTCCCTGCTCTCAGATATGACCACAAAACAATATAAACCCATAAAGGTCCACAGTAATTCAAATACATTGTAGTCATTATAAATACCAAAATGTAGAGAAACATTTTAACGCAGCTGCTCGCTCAATTATTTCTCTTACCTATAAAAACAAAGCAAAACATTGAAAAGCCCAACATCTCACTTCCAGATGGGAAGAGTGAAAAGGCAAACATCTGCTGCACAAGGGTAACCAAATGAAGATTTGTGCTAGAAATATAAATAGTACAAATTGGAAAAAAATAGTTTAATAATAAAGTACTCCATGCAATTCCAAGGAAAATTAGATGAACTACTGAAAAGGATTCAAGTGTACATAATTCATTATATAGAATATGGTAGTGCTTGGCTAAAACTAGTGAGGAGTTCTTCACTTTAATGAGCACAGGGTTCACCCACAAATTAAAAATAAACAAATAAAAAAGATAAGAGTATGACCTCACTTATTGGCAGTCAGTCAAATTGCAATTTGTCCCAGGAGATCTGAAGCAACTTCCTTATAACACATGAAGAACTCATGCTTACTAAACTGATCCGTATAAAGCCTAGTTGTTGTTGGGTTTTTTTTTTGTTTGTTTGTTTTTTGTTTTTCCAGCAATTGGTTGTTCCTATCAAAACATTTGAGTTTATGTAAATGACAACTTAATGGTTAATTGGAACTGTAGCATGATGTTCAAAGTTAAATCATGCTCACTTAACTTCATACTATCAATGTACCATCACTGAAAAACAGAGGATTTCTTTAAGCTGAGGGTTGTAGCATACAGCAAATAGTCTGATGTTAAGTGACCAATGTCACTGATGCACTAATAGCAAACTCTAATAGCTACTAAGAGCACATATATTACTATTACTCTAAAAATGGCAATTTTCATTAATCATACAATGGCATGTTTTTTCATTCGCAGCCAGATGATAAAAATACAGATATATTGTCCTGAACATCATAGAAATTACACTCAGCCATACTTTCAATAAGTTTTTTCTAAACCTTCTTTCCTCACTCAAATGCATTATTTCAGACTATGAACATTATTAGAGATGACAGTATAGAAAGGGACAAAAAAAAAAATCCTAAATAAAATAATGAAGGACAAAAATTTTCTCCAAAACAAGATTACAGCTTCAGGTAGAGAATGGTTGAATCAGTGCCATGCATCTTAGGACATTTCAAACTTAATCAGAAGAAACTGATTTGAATTTTTGACAAGGAAAGTTTGAAAACAGCTTGATAGACTATGGATAGACATCTGAATTTTTATTTACAAGAATCCATACATCTACAAGTCTACATGGAAAAAATTTATTTCTTAGAGGAGAGATCAACAGTCTAGAGACATTAAGGAATTTATTGTCCAAAACTGATTGAATCTCATGACAGTTAGGTACCTGAAAATAAAAAGTTAAAACCCAAAATGCAATTTCATCTCTGACCAGGGTCCTCAAAACATATAATTGCCAATTATATAATCAGAGCCTGAAATACAGGTATAGTTCAAACTAAAGATAAATTTTGAATATTTTCAGAAGGGATGTAATGCGTGTTTTGTCAAGCTCCTAGTTATATAATTAGGCAAAAACTGGTAGTTATGATAGCTTTGGAAGGTGGATGAGGCAGGCTGAGATTTCCAGCATGTGGAGAAATGTCCGCTTCTTTATCTACATTTCAGGTACATATATGAAAGTTAAGAAAGGAGCGACTGTTTATTTTTGTCATTAGCCTGTCAAACATCAGAGTAGTGAAAAATTTCTGTGGCCTATATTTGATGTGTAGAAAGAGGTCAGCAGGTCTGAATTTATAGTGCTATTGTTTGATATTTGGAAATGCAGAAAAGATGCTGCAAACAATAAAATGAATTTGGGGCAAAGAATAAAAGAGACGGAGGTTGGTATGAGATTTTTTTAGATTAGCTTGAAATATTCTGTCTTTCATTCCTTTTTTAAGGAGAATTTATCCTACAATAAAGAATTTATTTCTAGTAATAAAAAATCTTTTCAAATCTTCTTTGATTATTTTTTATGTAATCTGGTACCCTTGATATTCAGTATTATTTACTGATCAGTATTATTTTCCGTAATTATTTGCTGAATATGTAACCGTACATTTACTGATTCACAGCCACCCATTCCATGGGTCAGTTTTTAAAGCATTATTTCCTATAAAACTTGACTAAGAATTACTAAATTAACAGACTAGTTAATGCACTTCTTACATTTGATCCTTTAAATTTGGTGTGTACTTTATGATCTCAAAGAGATTTAATGTGCTTCTGAGACTACACCTTCTGACTATTGCTATACGTATACATACAGGCAACTGAAAAAAAGATCAACATCGGCTGTTAAATTGGACAATTAGCAGATAAAATTTTCAGTTACACTGAGGCAAAAGACATGACACAAAATAATCTTGCTATCTGACAGACTTTCCTTTAATAGTCATTATTTGCCAGTGAATGTATACTCAATACAATAATTTACACATTTTAATTTTAATTTATATACATATTTTTAAAGATTTTCTTGGAGAACAACATCTTGCAATGTACCGAATGCAGAATCAGAAACCAGGAGTTGTTCAGTTATACCCTTCCCTCCAGTATCAGGTTCTGAGCCAGCTTTCTTAAGCGATCCACTTGCTGCATTTGTAAAATTAAGATATAAACACCTGCTTCCTTACCTAGAGAACAGTACTGGAAAACTATTAAACCTTCAAGAACTGAAAACCAAGTCTGGCAAATTCATAATGCATTTGGCAAGAAAGTATTGGAGAGTGCATCACAGTCCCAGTGTCTCTTTGGTACCCTATTACAATTTGTCAGTATACCTTCCAATAGAAGTTTAGTCTCTCTTTGACCTCTAAACCTGTAGACAATTATGGTTGCTAAAGTATAGTCACAGAATTTGTCCCACTGACTTCAGAAGGATTAATAAGATGCCTGAAGGTAAGGAAGTAAGCAAATGTTTGCAGAGTGAGAGTTACATTGTGCCAATTGAAAATGTAAAAATACAAAATCATAACTAATTTGCTTCCATTAATAATGTTTTGTATACTATATAATAAGTAGCAAATTAAATGCTTTATTTTAAATTGTTTATATACTAATCTTATTTTCTCAAAAAGTAGAAACCAACAGCCATTTCTCTTCTAACGTGATGCTGCCGTCATGTATCGCAAAAACTTGAGCATAAGGGGCTTTTTAAAATTACCTCACCATGAAACATTTGATATAATACCCAAATAATATCAAATTAAAAGGTCTTTCGTTTAGTGGAGCAACAATAAATAGAAAAATAATCTCAAAGGTTTATTAATTCCAGGCAGTTTCATATTTGGTGGGTACACAGAAAAGTGTGCCCAACCATTTTAAAGATACTGCTTGTATTGTTCATACAAATTACATGAAAATTACTCATATAGCTGAGAATGTTATTAGATAATATACGTAGGTAGTTGTCACAGTCAACGCCATCTGTTATGCATTTTTGCCAGCTATTAACAAGAGCCTGCATGCCATGCTCATAAAAATCTGCACGGCCATCCCAAATGTGACTTGTCTCTCACATTGTCACCACTACTGAAACACAGTACCGACCACTTCATTGCACTCACATTCACTGTTTCGTCTCCATAAACAATCAGCAAGTGCCATTTTTTCCTCATGGAAGAATTCACTGATACCCCTTTTGCTACATCTGCACTTCCATGTCAGAGGTTATTCTGTCAGAGTGCCCTTTGCTGCCATCTGTCACATGGCAAGAACACGTAATGGGGTACTGGTGGGAAGGTTCAACCTCTGCTACCAGCCCAATATCTGCCCCTGATGATGTGGGTCAACATCATAAAACAAGAGGCACTACTTTCAGAGCAGTCCTTTGTTAAACTATCATAGTATCTCACAAAATGAGTTGACTTTCTGTTTAAAAGAAAGTTTTAAAGTCCCACAAACACCTGTTACAGACTCATTCGCTCAGAGATAACTCAGTGAACAAAAAAACAACTGATACCAGTGATGAGATCTGAAATTTGTGAAATAAGATGCAAGTCTTCACCGGGAGTTAAGAGAAACTGAACTATACTGTTATTCCCTCAGTCTTGACTGATTGTACAGCATGCTCAGTCTGTCACAGGCTGAAGCATAATGATATTTGTGTTAAGCTGGTACTGGTGCTCTCCCCTCCTCCACACCTGAATAAAGAGTCAGCAAGTTATACCATCACTCGCATCTCATTTGAAGCCCTTCTTTATTTCAAATATGTGACATCATATCCACAGTAGAAGGACACAAGAGACACGAATAAACATACATTTTGTAAGGTACACAGCAACAACGTTAGTTTTTCACTGCACTGATTCTCAGACAAAACAAACAAACAAAACAACAAACAAAAAAAAAACAGAAAAAAAGATAGAAAGAATTTCTTCAAGCTCGAAGGCAGAGGAAAGTAGAAAGAAAAATTTCTACTTGCCCTGCCTTCCTTGATTTTTAAACACTGATATCACCTACCACTACTGCAATTTTGTGTGACTCGTGTCAACTTTTCTCAGTTATGTCCATGACAAATACATATATTAGAGTCATGAAAGGAAAATCTAAAAAAATTACGACCTTTGAGGTCCAGAACATGTGCCTCATTTCTTCAATTACTCCTGGAGTAAGTTCTCTAACCTTGATGAAGCCTTTGCTGCTTGGAACTTGTTCTATTCTTTGATGACTGAAGTTTCTCAAGGAGACACTATTCCCTATTAAATCCTTACCACCTCTTTACAACACATATCGGATTACACAGAAATTATTTGCAAGGATACAAATTACCTCATTCGCAGCCAAATGTGAAATTACACAAAATTTAGCAACTGTGAAATAGTTGCTCCTCTCCAACCATGTCGTGGCTTTCTCTCATTTGGAAGATTCATACCAGTTATGAGATTTTTGATATTGCTTCTATTTTTCAAAACTTGTTAGCAATGGTGTTGTTAATTTGAAAGATAATATTAAGAATTTAATCTGTTAATATGTTCCACTCCTCGGAATGCTGAAGTATAAACACTGCTGTGTAACATACGACAATAGGAGGGAATGCCGAGCATACTATTTGATGGAAGAAGTGCAGAAACAGAAGTGAGGCTGCTGAAGGAGCACTCTTCAAGTAGTTCAGTCTCTTTTACAAACACTTTCCATGCAGTTCTGGATCCAAGTCATTCCAGCATTGTCTGTTTTCTAAGAACCTTAATGGAAAAACCGCTGCTAGCTATGTGTTCATTAGAATTGGAAATGGAGAGTCACTCCTCTAGCCCGGAGCCAGAAGGTGGGCTATCTTGGAGGCAGGGTTGATAGCTTTTGAATACCAGATGAAGTCTATAGATACAAGACTGGTGTCAAATGACAAGAGCCTTAAGCAGATGGATGACAGTGTGTGTGCACTATAGGCTGTTGTTAATTTACTAGCTAGAGATAATGCTTCTTTAAAATTAAAAATGAGTCATTGGGAAACAGCCTGAGAGGCATAGCCTGCAGATTTCAGTCCTCCTGGCAGGCCTGCATTGTGGGGAATATGTTTTTTTAGAGTTATGAAAATTAAAATTGCATGTTAGAAAGAAAGAAATTGTAATTGTTTCTCTTACTAGATATTTAGGCTATTCATAGTCTGGACTTGTAATTCACAAGTGTATTTTCTGTAAAATGAAATAAAGTAGTCATATTATCTCACAGACAAGATACAGTTGAGCAATGGCAAAGATGTATAACATTAATGAATTGTTAGGTGGCAAGACGTGAACCTCATATTTATAGCCATGCTTTCATTGCTTTAGCATGAACATATGCAAAAGTCCTTCCTTCTTAATATTGCCCTGGATGGTTTTTTTTCATTGCCATTTTGGGTTATGTTGGAAATGGCACTTTTACTTTCCTTTGACTGTGGGATGAATATTTGCTGTCATGTCTCTTGCAATAATGGCAATTCATTTCCATACCATAACATAGACAGGGCTGTCTCATTGTTTCCTTGCTCCAAAAATACAACCAGACACCAGATTCAGCAATAATTTTCCGAAAGAGATGAGTTTGATAAAAAGCAACACCTCCAAAGGCAAAAAAGGGAAATGTAGAGAACGACTGTGAAAGTAGATCACCTCTCAACACTAGACTCTGAAGAGTACTATGCTGTCTAAAAATGACTGTGGCACTCATCATCACATGAATTTAAGAAAACGGTAAATAATTCACACAGCAGCTATTCAGAGAAGCTAGACTCTGGCTTCCCATGTAGCCAAAGTGATCTTGACCGCAACCAGATATTTACCCGAGGCACTGTAAGAACTTAAAACATTGTCTTCAAACTAGAAAGACCTGAAAAAATGCAGTAGGAAACAAAAACCAAAATGACTAGATGATTTATCCATTATTACCATCTGTCCAATGTAGAAATAACAATGCCTAACATTTTTACATCACTTTTTACTGCTACAGATGTTGGTGCCCATTTAATATCATTATCCCTGTAATCCTGGTTTAAAGACACTAAAAAAGAGAGACACATCATCTAGGAGAACTCAGATTTTGGGCCACCTGTTCCTATAACTTTGTATCTGGAACATAGGGTTCACATTTTAAAATATATAGCACTACTGAGTTTATATATAAAGTCTGCTTCTCTGTTCCAACACACTCATCACCACTGACCTCAGCAGTATTACCGATGGTTTACACGCATGTGAATGAGGGTAGAATTTAACATGGGATATGTAAAGAGTTGTTCTTCAAAGCTTGAAAAGGAATGAGAGGAAAGAACTGGAAGAATATGCATACAGTGAATTAGTTATCCTGCATAATATCCTACAATCAAGGTCATGTATAAATATTTATGTACAGCATACTGCCCCTGCAGTATCGTTCTGATTCATCTCAGACATGACAGAGACCTCTGTGCACCAACTGGTATTTTTCAATTTTAGGAAACTTTAAGACAAAAGTATCAATAATTTGGTCACAAACATGTCCAGTTATTTCAGTGCAGCAGCAGCTGGTGAAAGCCACTCTTGTTTCCGCTTGAAGGTGAAAGGCTGACTTTACAAAAAAGTTTCCTTTTTCTTTTTTTAGTCCTGTGCACCACCACCTGTCTCATCAGCAGGACCACTCTAAAGGGATGGGCCTCAAGGCACCTCAGTCCCAAGCTTCTCCATGCCTCATTCTTCATCCACGCTGCTAGTAATGTACCATCACTGGCACAGTTACACCTGAACACTCTGGTGCTGCCAAACACCTGGCTTGATTTTCCACTGTCCAAATGAAAAATAAGCATAATCTGCTTTTTGAGGATACAGCAAATGAGGGAGTTCATGACAAATTGTGTTGGTTTATGCAGAATAGTGATAATAAGATACAAATGAGAATTTTTTGCTTAATGAATAATACTAATCACGTTTCAACAAATGCTGCGCCCTTCTAATTAGAGAGAATGCATAAAATCAGCTTAATTTATTTGTGACTAGTTATACATAGTTCAAATATTTACTAGAGATTTACTCTAACGTTTGAAATAATTTTAAACATTTCTTGCAGTAAAATCAGACCTGGCAGTATAGAGGAGGTTGCAATTCTAACTTCTGCCCTGCCTTTCATTATGCAGCATGTGATGTATACCCTTGGTTTTCAAGATGCAAGAGAAAAGATATTATTGATTTACATGCTAATTCTCCAACTGTTACTAATTTTCTTGATTCCTGCTTCCAAAGTTGCACTTCCAACATTCATCACTGTAGTACACTAGAGGGGCTGAGCATCTTTTTCAATAAATTACAGGAACTATGACTAATTATAGTGATATTAACTATGCAAAGTAATGTGTAACTTAAAATGGATACGTTTATCATTTCAAATTATGCTTTTGACTCTTGATGGCCTAATACATGACTGCTTTTCTTTTCTTTTTTTAATACAGATTATGAACTGTGCTATATATTCTAAAATTTCTGTTTCAAGGATATAGGCCTGTCTTGTGAATTTGATGAATGGAAATAAATCATTTACATCACATTAAATGTATAGTGCACATAGGACAAGATTAGTACCAAGAGTAAGCAGGATCAAAACCTGATTGTTTCAGCATACCAGTAAAAGTTCAGCTTTAATAGTACCGTAACATACATATGGCCAACAGTGTTTGTATCATATACTTTATGTCTTCTTAGTGTGGCGAATAGGAAGTACAACTTGCTTGACTGGCAATACCAGCTGTGCCTAGTGTTCAAAGAAAAACATCAACTGTAACTAGCTTTTGACACTACGCAAAACATGCCGCAAAGGCTTGAGACACAGAAGCTTCAAAACAATTGGAAATTCTCATTTTTAGGTCTGAAAGAATTGCAACCTCTATTATTTCAGTCACTTTCACATTATCTAGCATTTCATGGTTCCGAATTATATCTGTTAGTAATCATAAAATTAAGAAGTAGCATAGGCTGGTATGCTGCAGAGACACTGTCAGAGAAAATAAAGCAGTTCAGATGGACAGTGACTAGTTTTCTCTGCAAAATCTGCAGTTTGGCCAGACCCTCCCATGAAGTTAAGCAATTTTTTTCCATTCTGGCAGAACAGACTATCCACTGTTCTCTCCAAGAGACATACAGCTGTCTCCAGTGGCTTACCATAACAGAACATCTGTACTTTGGACTTCTGCCATTAGTTCCTTGCCTTGTAAAGTCAATCTCTCAGTACATCTACTTGTTCTCCTGAGTATTGGGATGAACTGCTCTTGTGCCTGGACGATACTGTCCTAAAAAATTTGTCACCTATTCTGAGTAAATTTTACCTTTAGAGGTGCCTCCAATGAGATCTGACTCCAAGTTTCCTTTGAGTTTACTCTCCCCAAACTTCAGGACTGTAATCTGACACTCTTTTTTTGTTATTACCTTGAAAAACTTGAGCTCCATTATTTCATGGTCATTAGACCTAATGCTACTACTGATTACCACATCAACCAATTCTTCCTTGTTACTGAACAGAAGCAGATACAGCTGTCAGAGTTATACCTGACATCCTCTAGCAATCTTTTTAGCAGCTTGTGTCCCAGCATCTGCTCTTCCATTAGATTTAAGTTCCTCCAACGTTAAAGGGATTATAGTACCAGGCTGCTTTCATTTAAAAATATGCATTAAACAAAATTATCAGTATTACAGTTAAGCGATTTTATAATATTGATGAGGAGCTTTTGCATGTATTATAATGGCATTTTATTGCAGCTTGAAAATCTGTATAGTTTGTCTTCCAACCACTGGACAAGGGGCAAAGAGTTATTATTCAATTAAACATCAATCAAAAGCTTCAGTATTGCACAGCGGAGTGAATCAGGCCACTACATCATCCAAGTGACAGCAGAAAATGCAGGGAGTACCACCAAGGAGCCTAAGGGTAAGCACATGTATCTATAGAAAACTTAAAAATCTAGCACAATAATTTTGAGAAAAGTTTGGGAAGATTTTGCTGAGTTACCATCACATCTGGATATCTGGTATCTTGTAGAAGTGGTAAGTGTTGTCTAGCATAATCCATACATCTCACCTGGTCTCTAAATGTTGATAAAAGCTTGCATAGGAGAATAATTTACAAAACTGAGTCTTGAAAGAACTTGTACATGTTAATCTACTCCCTTGAAACTGTAAATATACAGCATATAGCAGAATCTCAGAACAAATTGGGTAGCGAGGTACCAGAGGTCATCTTGTCCAATCACCCACTCAAAGCAGGATCAATAAGAAGTTCAGTCAAATTCTGAATATGCACAAGGAAGCACTGAACACAGCTTATCAAGATAACTGTTCCAGTATGTGATCACTCTCATTGTAAAAAAAAACCATAAAAATAAAAATAAATAAAAACTTCATATCTAATGAGAATACTTCGTAATCTAACTTGAATCTATTGCCTCTTGTTCTTTCCTTGTACAGCTCTGATAAGAGTCTGTCTCTGTCTTTTCTAGATTCTCACATTAGGTAGCTGTATACAGCATTAATATATCCCCTTAGCCTTCTCTTCTTAAAGTTAAGCAAATTCAATTCTCAACATTTCCTTCCTATGTAATGCACACCAGAATACTTCATATACAGTCATTCTAATCACTAAACTGAATGTAATTTAGAGAAGCTTTTGTAGAAGACAATTTCTGAGACTCTATATAAAATCATAAATGAAAATCACTTACTAGCATAATTTACAATTTTACAACACAACTCACAGCTGTCTTAGTTATGTTCTTATCAATCTCTTCTGGACAAGTATTCTCAAGTCCTTTACCTCATCTAATGTTTTATAATTCTCCTCTCAAGAAAATTTACTCTCAGGAAGTCATTGAGAGTTCACAATCTAATTAAATGAAAATGCTGTATGACAAAATTTACCACAGATGTATCAACCACGCTCTTTAAGTAGAGCTCAGAGATTCTGAGATTTGAAAATTCCTGATGAAAATGTAGGCCCCTTTAGAAACTCTTAAAACTGTACCCAAAGCAAGGACTAATGGAGTTCTGCCCTTGTAACATCTTTTGTAACTCAGCACAGTTTACTATCAGTATCTCTTTCAATAAACATATAGATATAATCAACATGAAAAAAAAATGAAGATTTGTCTATGAATCAAAATACTTAATGTAACTGAAACTACATATGCACTTTGCCTGGGCACTTAATTCTCTTCCTTTACTTTGCAGGGGAAAGTAAATATTTAAAGTTCATAACTGTATTACTACCAGATGTAAAAGTTCACGGCAATAGAAAATTATCCTCTTTGTAAATAAGATCTCTACATTGTTGCCTATACTTTAATACAATATTTACAAAAAAAAAAAAAAAAAAAAAAAAAAAAGAGAAAGAATATCAGCCTTGGATACTATTGTATTTCTAGAATTATAAAGAGAATCCATCCTCTGTAAAATCATTACTAAGAACGATATCTCTTTGATAGGATTGTTATCAGAAGACATCAATCAAGAGAACCAAAAGGGGTGTAGAGAAAGAAGTGATGTTTAAGGTCTATGTCTCTCTTTTTACCTTATATAGCAGATCAAAATAACAAAATGAATGTCTACTTTGGCTATTTATTTTGAAACATTTTTCAGGAAAATGACAGAAAGATTATACCTCCTGCTGTTGTATATTATAATAGTTCAGTAAGTACCAATGCTGACAAATAGTTATCTTGGAATACTGGATTCTAGAAAGCACTGGATAGAAACAGATGTGTGAAATTTGATTAAATAGTGATATTTTCACATTCTAGTTTCTGATATAAACTAGTGTTTTAAGATTCCCCATGTAAGACAACAGAAGCTACTCTGCCAGGTCTGCCCTAAAACCCTGCTAACTTGAGCTGTAAAGAAACTTGGAGATCAAAACAGGATTAATAAGTTTTCTAGACTCTCATCTCCCCATAAGCCCATCCTGAGGATTGTTGAGGAATCTGAAGAAAAGCTATGTTGCTAATGCATCACAGAAATAACATAGCAGGGAGCCTAAACTTTTTCTTGATATCAAAACATTTCCACATATCAGTTTAATTTTAGAAGTCAAATTTAAACAACAAAAAAAAAATTCTCCACTCCCCCTCTGAAAAAAAAAAAAACAAACCCAACATACCAGTAAACAAACAAACAACAAAGTATGAAGAGTTAACATCTCTAGGAGCCTTCTTGTAACCAAATGCAGATTTTTTAAAGCTCTTGTTGTGACATCAATTGAAACGTCAACTGGTATGTGGTTTTTACACTGACTGGCAGAGGAACGAATCCCAGCTGACCTGAGCTGGCACTCACAGTTATGTTTTGGTGAATTTATTTCTTATTGACTCATTTAGTTCACCGACTAATTAACTTGACTCCAGTCAATTCCTGCTTCTTCTCTACTGCTTTTGATTCCATCTCTAAGGCCAGTATGCAGAAAGTTTGAATTCAATGTACTGCTGTAGCATTATGATTGCAGAGTACCACTGCAAAAAATATCTATAACCAGCTTGTGGAATTTCAGCTCCTGGAAAGTCAGCTCCCTTGTTTCAAGGAAGGCAGAACTCCTTCAGCTTTTTGCCTGCCAAAAAAATCCCAGACCTCATGTTTTGCTATGTTATGATTAAATGTGATCTTGTGAAATGTTGTTTCGTAATACAGCTTATTTTTGCATGTCGCTATAACATCTATTGTATTTAATGTATCTATAATTTCTTTAAAAAAAAAATAAAATTATCCATCTACATTTCAATCTGCTGTATTCTACTCTAGAAGGCCCAGAATTCTAAACACTTCCTACCAATTTCTTTTCTCCCTATATTCCATTATTCTGTTATTCAGAGACGCAATAAAACTGTAAATGTATATTCTTGAAAAGCAGCTGAAAATCTGCAGCCTGCTCTCCTTTCCAATGTGCATCAATTTAAAGACAGTGTGTTAACAAATTAATTTGCTTTGGAGGGGTGGAAGAAAGCAAAAATAGTATTACCATTTTATATTATGCGGAAAAGCAAAGTTCTTATATTTGAATAATAATAGCCAAGGATGAGATAGCACAGCACTCTTGTGCCTAGCTGAAAGCAAGAGTCCTACTGTTGAGTTACTGAGACATCTAAACAAGCCCACAAATGTCATCCAAAGTCATAAAGGGAGCCCTTGTGAACAACTGTCTCCACTTACCTTCACTATTACCCAAAATGACTATGAACCTTCTGAATGAAACAAGCTTCAGAATTACGGGAGGAAACATTTAGGAGTCTTACTTCTCTTTCTCCATATTGTAAATTCCTGTACATTGCCCATCAATTTTATCTTAAAATTCAAAAATACACTGACTGGTATTTAAAGACTGCTTTCTTGACAATTCATTGTGCTCCAATCTCCCATATTGAGAACAGCAAGGCTTCTTGAAAGGAATCAAGAAATATATCCATATAAATAGTTCACTATAATTAAAATACTTCTAACTAGCCTCCTAGAGAAGTGAAGTACTGCAGTTTCACAGATGAAATATCAGTTCCTCCTTAAACAGATTTTAAATAAGGTTTAAGTGGGATATCAGTGACTGACTGAAATACACTCATGTTTCCTTAGCTTCTCCAGAGAGGATTTCCTCAGATTCTAAGTAGAAACAGCCTAATGGATTTCACTCAGCTGTGTTTCTGAACCCATAAAAAAAGTAGGCTCTGCCCTGATGTCTTCTTTTGATCGGATGCTGAGTTGTTCCTTTGCCTGTAAGTCCATTCCTCAATTATTACACGTCAGGTTTTCAGAGGTACTGCTTATCACAACTGTGGTTTCACAAGGAGGGGAGTGTGCTGGAAGATTTTTTTCTACGCCCAGTGCAACATCTTCACCAATGATACATTGCACTGAAAGACACCAAATACATAGGTCGATCCAAAACTAATGCCTCCTATTTATTTCCATAGAAATTACAACAGATACAAAAAGCAAAACAACGCTATTTGATAGAGCAAATTTTCAGCTATAAAACACCATTTCTTAACACAATCACCATTAGCTGTGCATCTTCACCAGCAATGAACAAGAACCTGCATGCCATGCTAAAAAAAATCTACATCAGTGGAGGTGACCCGCTGTCACTATTGCCACTGCTGAAACACACAACCCACCACCTCACCGTGCTCACATCCATTGTTTGGTCTCCATTAATGCTCAGCAAGTGACGATGAATGTCATTGAGTGCCATTTTTTTGTTGACCACACCTAGCTCAAACATAGACCACATAGACAACAAGAGAACACTGAGGAAGAGACAGTGCAGTGCAGTGCTGACTGCACCTCTCATATTCACCACACACACAGCCAAATTGAAACCCCTATGTATGACACATTATATGTGATTTGGTGCTTGGCAAGTAAAACACAGTGCTTGCCAATAATATTTCAACCAACCTATATATATGTACCTATGAAGACAGTTTTTGTTGTTAAGCAGACGTGTAAGTTTTCTTATGTAGTTATTAAACTGGGGTTTGTGTAATTTCGTAAAATAAGCTAATAAGTTGACACATGCACTGTCCAGAATACTCGTGTGGTACTGGTAAATATTGTGATATTCACTGTCTTAAAAAGCTTGCAAAAAGTATAAAATAATTTGTGATGTGTTTTTAATTATTATAGTAATATGTATTTGAATAATGTTTCTGCCAATTCCATGAGTTCCTTAAAAGTATGGATGCTGATTATAGAAAATTCGTTTACTTTTCTAAATTAAGTTGGCTAAGGTTGGGGTGCATATTTTATGATTTGTGAAATGAAATCTAGACATTCATGGAATTAAAAGGAGATTTTGTGCAAGAACTTGAACATGAAAAACAGCTCACAGTTTTATCACTTTTGGTGACAGGATGAGGGGAAATCGCCTCAAGTTGTGCCAGAGTAAGTTTAGGTTGGGTATCAGGAAAAAGTTCTTTACAGAAGTGGTTGTTAAGCACTGAAATAGGATCCCAAGGGAAGTGATTGAGCCACCAACTCTGAATGTGTTTAAGAACCATTTAGATGTAATGCTCAGGGACATGATTTAGCAGAGGATTGTTAGTTAGGGTAGTATGGTTAGGTTGCAGTTGGACTTGATGATCTTTAAAGGCTTTTCCAACCTGAAAAATTCCATGATCACTTTTGGTGGATTACACCACTCATTTAAATGAGTTATACCTGCTGGAGATGCCCTCTGCAGAGAGAGACTTGGGGGTTCTTCCAGTGGACAAAAGGTTAGCCATGAGCCAGCAGCGTGCCCCTGTGGTCAAGAAGGCCAATGGTATCCAGGAATGCATAGAATGTGGCCAGCAGGTTGAGGGAGGTTGTTCTCCCTCTCTACCTCTGCCCTGGTGAGACCACATTTAGAATGCTATGTCCAATTCTGGGCTCCCTGCTTCAAAAATGACAGGAATCTCCTAGAAGGAGACTAGCAGAGGGCACAAAGATTATAAAGGTCCTGGAGCATTTCCTGTATGAGGAAAGGCTGAGTAACTGGGTCTGTTAAGCCTTGGGAAAAGACCGATCCAATAAATATTTATAAATACCTAAAGGAGGTGGGAGGCAAATGCATGAGGCCAAGCTCTACTTGATTGTACATAGCAACAGGACAAGGAGTAATGGCCTAAAACTTGCACATAGGAAGTGCCATACTAACATGCAGAATAATTTCTTTGAAAAATAAAGTTTTGTTATCTATATACATTAACTATATTATGTATTTTATACATGACCCAAGACAACTCCCTGTCACTCACTACAGCCCAGAAGGTTGGACACACATGCCTTAGGAGAATATGGACTCTTCTCATTGAGCTAAACTGGTCAAATTTCTGCTTCCTTGAATCATTCTTTACAGTAGAAATTGCACAGGGAGATGGAAGAGCTTAAAAGTACTCAATGTAAGAGCAAGTTTCTAGAAAAAATACAGACTAAAGGCTGTTGAGGAAAATGCAGTTCTATCAGGCCCAAGTTCTGTGGAGAATAACTCACTAGGTTACCACATGAGTAGACCAACCCATATGCAGTCCCAGGCTGCCACAAGCAGACTGCTTTTAGGACGTGTGTTGGTTTGTTAGAAGTGTGCCTGTGCTTGGCTGCAGGGCACAGAGTGGGTGTCAGAGCCCAGCCTCCAGCAGTGCCTTTCTGCTCGCTGTTCCCTTGATTAAACTTATTTTTCCTTCTTGAAATATCACCCCTGCAGCATCCCTCTAAACACTCTTCTTCTTAATAATAATAATTCTGTAAATCTGAATGAATAAAACATGTTTTTTACTTTTTCAGAGTGGAAAATAAAATCTTTTAAACCACAATAACTGTTCTCAAAGTGCTAGCACCAGGTCTTACCAAGTTATCAGAATTCTTTCTCATATGGAGTATTTCTAAAAGTACCTTCTTGGCAGAAGCAAATCCTCAGAGTGGTCAGAGCTGTTTCTACTCAGCCTAGCTAGTTATTGGGCCTCGGACTCTGTTCTGGCATCAGTTACAAGTTCAGCTTAAAGTAGGTTAACATTCATGAGTAAATGGAACATCAGAGTTATGAGAGGTATCAAAGTCCCAGTGTGCATTCACAGCATGGATTCCAGGATACTTCAACCCAGTTGTTTACTGCTGATGATCCTATTTAGCATGCTAATTCTAACTCCTGAAATGGCAGGAAGACAAGACCCTAACTTGTTAAAATTCATTTCTATATCACTGAGGCCATTTCAGCTCACTGAAATGTTCAGTCAGAGAAGTTTTCATTACTCTTTGGTTAATTTGGCAGTTAATGTCCTTGAGCGCTATATTCCTGTGTCCATTTTAAAATGTGAGGAAAAAAAAGGGTTGCCCTTATTTAGGATACAATCTCTGAGTCGATCATTTGAAAAATCTTCATTTGCAATTGCTCGGGTGGATGGTGAAACCATTTCCTGAATAACACTGCTGGCCTTCCAGATTAGATGTCAGAAAGGCTGTGTTAATTTTGGATCAGTGTTCTTCTAATAAAACAGCACAGCAGTAAACATGAAAAATAACAGTTTCATGCTTAAGGTACTACAAATTAGTGAAATAAAATGTTCTTCTATCAATGTTTCTTGCTGTTTTATAGTCACCTGATAAATGTTGGACTTTCTTTCCCTCCTGTGTTCTGAGCATTCATTACATTTACACATTTTACAGTTCTCTAATATTTTTGCAATATGTTTTCCTGAATCAGCTGATGACATTTAATGGAATGTTTAAGGCACAATATAAAACAGTAAACGCTTTTGCTTATTCTGGAGAAAAAAAAAAACAAAACTGTGCACATAGATTGGTTTTCAAATTAAAAACTATGGTGGTGTACCCAGCATTTTTGCTTCTGCTATACATATTGAAATATAACTAAATGCTGCTTATGCAATACTGCAGCATAAGTACAAATAACAAGCGTTTGTACTTTACAAGCAAGCCATATGATTAAGGAGCTATTAATGAAGTGAAACAAAACCTCGGTGCTAGAATGTAATAGTCCATGAAATTCTTATGGGGAGAAAGGGAATCTGCAGTGAATAAATATTAACCCAAACACTATAGAAAACATAAAGCAAACAAAAAGTGCATTTCTAGAGCCAAAATTTTGGTTAAAACTGCTGACTACTTAAGGAAACTCTATTTGCATACCACAGGGCTCCATCTGCTGTGGAAAATATAAGCTGCAAGAATGATTTAATATTTAATAGAAGTAGTGGCCGTTGTTAATTATAATTTGCACATTTACAAATCAGCACTGATAGCAATACAAATTATGAAATATAAGGGTGTTATGCTGGATACTGGGGAAAATAAGATGACAGACAAAGTTAATGGAGTATCCCTAACAACAGCTCTGTCAGAACACATCAGAGAAGTAATCCAGTTACAAAGAGCCTGCAATGGAAAATCTATTTAAAATATTAAAATGCTGTTTGGTAAAAGCTTTTTCATAGTGCATTTTACTTAAACAGTTGCTTATTGCTCATGGGTCATTAGCTGTAAACCCAGATGCATTCTGCAAACTGCTGTTTGAAAGAACAGTAGAAATTAAACAAGAAATATAATTCTGCAACATTTGTCTTGAAATTTAGAATCAGTTTACTGCAGATTACAGATGGAAAAATGATGTCAGCTACTTCCAAAGCAGGTGTTATTGCTGTTACAATAACTAGATATTTCTTTTCCTACAAAAGAGTAACAGGCTGTAGGGAAACTGACTCTACTGAAAAATATTCCAGCCCTCTAAGGCACTCCAAGTGCATTAAGAGAGCAATATGGAGGGACAGCCAACCCAGTGTCATAGGCTTGGTTTTAGTTTAAGACTTTATATTATTTTAATTTCAACACTGAAGGTATAAATTGACTCTTATTTAGTAAAAGCACAGAAATTGCCATTGATTGTTTTCATTAATCTTCTGTTTCACCTCACTTTTCTCATCATCATGTTATATGGATTACAGATAGAAACCATTAATGCACAAATGCTTTAATAGCAACTTCTCTCACTGAGTCATTCATGCTGCTACTGATTCCTGTGTTTTAACAGCAGCAAGGTGGGATGTAATATAAACCACAAGGCTGGCCTAACCCCATTTTATTCAAAAAGCAGTTCAGTGTTTACACGGAAACATCACATATTAAATGTAAGACATACAAGGCAAAAGCTCACAATATTCTAAATAAGCAGTTTTGTGCTTATATGCAGTACATACAAGCCAAACGTTCCCCTGTAGTACAATCAAATCATACTGTCATACACAATAGCTATTTCCTTAAAGTCCAGAAGTTTAACAATCATATATTAGTCTGAAAGTCTGTTTATGTGTGTCAGGGTCAAAAACCTTGTCTGCTGTAGCATGCAGTTCCCAATGTCCTAGAGACTGGAAAAGGCCTTTGTGAGTGTCAAATAGAAAGCAGAGAGTTGAAACTTTTCTCAAACAGAACATGTAAAAAGATATGTTCTTCAGGATCTATTCATCGCATAGCTGGCCTGGAAAAGATTTGCATAATCCCCATTCATAGTTTTTTGTAAGGTCTGCGTAAAACAACTACTCTGCAAGATTAATACAAATTATACATAGAGGAAGGTTGTGAAAGTTGGCAAGATGTTTCTTGCCAGATATGTTGATGGCAATGGTCTGGATAACCAAAAACACCGTTACACAAGCACAATAATCCAGTTATGACACAATCATGAGCTTACAAGAATCTTTCAGTTCCTTCCATTGTTTGTGAACATGGTTTGTTCTCTAAACAGAAGAACTGCATTTAGTCTTCACCTTGTTACTAATTCCCTAGCAGGACATGTAAACATACACAGGCGATGTTTGTTTTGCTGGAATGCCTAAGACCTTTGGATATATTAACTTCAATCACATCATTGCCCCCTCCAAAATATGCTTCTTTTGAGCATCAAATGAAAAATAGTTTTTCAGTGTTAAAAACAGTACCCTCTATTGCAGAATCAGCATTTGCCCACTTTCAGCTCATCCTTCCTTCCCTTATTAGTTGGTTTCTATAAAGAAAACATTTTGCTATTTTTGACTCTGAGTCTCTATTTATCATGAAGCAATCAGAAAGGTGATTAAAATTCTATCAAAATTAATGCCAACAATTGTATAATGTACTCATATTTGTTTTGTTTTTATGAACCTATTTACTTGTGCTTTATGGGGTCTGTAAGGATCACCAGCTCTTCTCCAAAAGATGTGATGATGATGAAGATAAATGATCCAGAATTTTAGGCAGTCTATTCTGGGGCAAGATGCCAAGACCTCTCTTGACCACTGATGTAGTCTAAGTTATTTGAGGGCAATCTCTACTTTCTGTTAGCCAAGAATTCTCCTTCACAAAGAAAAGATGTTGTAAGCACAACACTGATTGCTGCAAGCTTCTCTCTTGCAAAAGACAAAAATCTCTGATTAGCAGCAAAAATTAAGAAATGAAAAATAAAAATAAAGTGGTTCATGCATAGCAATGCAATTCTGTTTTATGATAAACAGGCCAAAATAGCATCATTTACATATATTTTTACATTCCCTTTGTGTTATGCCAGCAGTGCAAAGGGGAAATAAAGGCTATCTTAACACATGCCTGAAAATGTCCTTCTAATTCGAGGCTCCTCAGCCCACGACAAAACCTAGATCACCTGATCTCAGTTCATGTGTACTATGCATAATGCGCCAAAGAAGGAGCACAGAAAGAACAGGAAATCATCTCTTCAGCATGGTTAGTGGAGCAGCTCTTTGGCAGCTGTTACTCAATTTGCTCCTGCTATCTCTATTTATACTGGAGACTGTTTTTTCCTTCAAGGATCTCCAGGGTCAGGATATCAGAAAAGTGCAGAAAAATCACCTACTTAGGAACTCCCTGTTGTTTCCATTTGTATCAGATTCTGATCCAATAAACATATGAAATTCCATCCTAAATCACACAGAAGGTCCATTAATGGCTTACTAAACCATAGGTATTTCATTACACTGAGCAGGATACAATATTCTGTGGGGGATGGAGAAATAAGAAAGTTAAACTTTCTACAAGTTATAAGTACTGGTCTCTCCATATTTATTATAGCCTACTGAGCTTGTGTCACTTTAATATCTGTATGTTCATTTATTATGCCAGTGGTCAGATTCAAAAGCCACACAAATCGCAATTTGTAGAGATTAAATAAGCTCAACTCCCATTTACTTATTGGAAATTTCTTGTGTGTTAAACATTTTCATTCTTGGTCACATATACACTTCTCAGAAGACATCTACTAAATTTAAGGGTGTTCCTTCACAGAATCACAGAACGGCCAGGGTCATGACTCTCCAACCCCCTGCCACATGCAGGGCCACCAACCTCCACATTTAATACCAGACCAGGCTGCCCAGGGCCCCATCCAATCTGGCCTTGAACACCTCCAGGGATGGGGCATACACAACCTCTCTGGGCAGCCTCTTCCAGCACCTCACCACTCTCTCTGTAAAGAATTTCCCCCTGACATCCAACCTAAATCTTCCCTCCCTTCAAAAATCAGTAGGGCATTTTCACACAATAACCCATAATGAGTATAAAGAACCTGCTCTGTTTCTCAGGGATTGTAATTTCTTGCTCAAAAACAAACAAACAAACAAACAAACAACAAAACAACGTGAAAGTAGAAACACATGCAGTAAATTTCCTTCCCCACTTTGTTTCTTGATCGTGACGTGAAAGGAATAAATGATTGCTTAGATGGTGAAGATGTTTCCTTTTGCTTAATTATACTGCACTTGGCCAAGATAACAAAAGGTTCTGTGATTCAGGCACCACTATTCCCTAGTCCTGTAGACATAAATAAATAAAAAAGGCCAGAATTTCTTGAAAGGTATCTAAAACCCTACTTCCAGCATGGCTAGCACATTTGGTTGTACTGATATTTTCTGAAGACCTGCAGTGTTCTACAATAAAATAGCAATGTAGCATCCCAGAGAAATGTTTGTGATTTATATATTTCTCTTGAATCTAATTATAATGGAGATCCATCCAAATCTTGGAATGCTCCAAAGCTGGGAAAATACAAAGTATAGCCAAGTAATAAGAAGCAATTAGAGATGTTGGACTTGAATGCTTCCATCAGGGCACAGAGCAGGTAGGCTCATGAAGTTTCAGTCAGCAGTCATTTCAGATTAGAACTGAATGATGTCCTAAAGGACATTGTGTCCCTTTCTCTGTGCCAAGTCACCTGGACTTCTGATTGCTATATTTAATAGTCCTTTTAGATAGTAAATATTTTATCTAGACTTCTTAATTTGAAGTTTACAAATTTAAATGTATTGATCTATGCAAAAGAAACTTAAAAAAAAAAAAATCAAGTTGATACAATACACTGTGTCCCAAGAAACCTTGATCTAAGAATATTTTAAAATAGTCTCATATTTTTAAGCATAAAGTCCTGAATAACAAATAGTGCCTCAAAAAAGCAATAAGCCATCACGTAAAAAGTTCAGCGATACTACACAACTCATTGAACATTCACCTATGACTGTCTTTCAGGCAAATGATAAAAGCCATTGATGTTTTATACAGGAATAGTAGCAGATAGCAAAAGTACTGAATACCTGTTGAATGAAAGCAAATCTGTGGCTGCAATGAACTCTGAACACCCGCAATTCTCTGGGAATAGAACAGCTAAAAGAAACTGAATTGTTAAAGCCTACCACCCAAAATGTAATCCAAATTCTCGATTCCTCCAATTTCCAAATGAAATCACTCTATTTGAGCCCAGTTTCATTTTCAACATTTAATTAATTTACCTACATTTAATATGTAGGTTTCTCTTTTGATCACTTATGTTTTTAAGATTTACTTAAATACTGTTAAGATCAATAAAAATGGGTGCATGCATAAAAGCACATTCCTTGTTTAGAAGATTGCTGATGGCTTCAAATGAGATTGCAAACCACAGCAGATCTGGCCCTCCTTATCCATTCCCCAGAGGTACCGCTACCTCAGTAACATAATATCTGTCTGTTGGTACTTGATCAGCAGTTTACCAAATCAGAGCAGAAAGATTTCCATTCTAGAATCCAGGCCAGACCCCTGAGACAAACTTATGTAATGACCACACCTACTATCAGTTGTACTGGCTAGGTCAGAGACTGTGAGAAATATGGAGAATCTTCATAGAAACAGCCCATAGCCACAAGCTCAGTCAAAAAATCAGTTTGATAAAGGTCAAGAATAGACATTGAAACATCAGTCTCCTCTCATACACTGACAAATAATGATGTCTTTTCTAGAAATGTCTGTTTCTTCATTGTGTGGTGGTTTTGATTTTTTTTAATTGTTTTTGTTTTGTTTTAAACACAGGAACTGTACTTGTTCTTGGGAATAAATGGAAGTAAAGAATTCTGGTTCACGCAGAGAAAAAGTCTCCATATGCTTCTGGACATTTCAGTAAACACTTCAACAATTCTTTTTCCGGTGTTATGCCTATAGTCAACACTGTATCTATTTACAGAAATTGCAGGGACAAGCTTAATTCAGCACTATATTGCTTTCTTTTGAGAAATTCTCTGCTAATTTGCAGAAATTATATAAGTTATCTTACAATGTTACAGCTAACATCTCGACCAGGTACAGATGCATGCAGGTGGGGAAAATGAAGCAAAAAAGGAAGTTATCAAATTGGAAAAAACCAAAAACAAAACCAGAACAGACAACATCATAAAAATAAAAGCATGGCTGCAGAAAGAGTTCCTTTTTATTATTGTCAGTGAGTTTCTTCTATATGCTTGTTGGTACACCACCTGCAATACTTACACTGCTGTCACATAACCCCAGCCAAGACACTCATCCATGCTGTTTATGTGAGGTATCCCTCGCTTTCTAATGGGTCTTTCCTCTTCATTTAGATCCATAATAAAAACATCCTCTCAAGTTTGTTTTTAAAGAGGAAAACGATTTCCCCCTCACTGAATCATTTAAAATCCGATATAGGTGCCTAGACAAGAGCTTTAGGCTTTTTTTTTAATCTAGTCAGAGAATGTGCAGAGGCACGAAAGACCTTTCATAGAATGGTTTGTGTTGGAAGGGACCTTTAAGATCATCTAGTTCCAACCCCCTGCTATAGGAAGGGACACCTCCCACTAGACCAGGTTGCTCACAGCCCCATCCAGCCTGGCCTTGTCTGCCTCCAGGGTGTGGGCATCCACAACCTCACTGAACAACCTGTTCCAGTGTCTCACCACCTTCACAGTAAAGAATTTCTTTTGAATATCTACTTTAAATCTACCCTTTTCTAGTTTAAAGCCACTTCCCCTCATCCTGTCGCTACATGCCCTTATTTTCTTGAAGTTCCACTTGCTAAAATGCCATTAAATCACTAACTTCCCTACACTTATATAGATGATCTCATAAATGTCCTGTAAAAATGGGGTGAGATTTCCAGGACTGATCTAACTTAGGTTGAAGTCATAGGAATTTTACCATTAACTTAAACGTGACCATTTAAGGCAGTGCTAAGTGCCTTTGAAAATCCATATCTGTAATCACCTTTCAAACTGATGGTTCAGAAAACTGGACCAAAAAAAAAAAAGCAGATTTGCAATCATCACTTATTTTTAAATCTATACATCAGCAACGTGTGAATATGATATAGTCTGTGCAAATATAAGAATAAATGCATGCATACATATAAATGAATTTCTGTGTTGACAGATTATTTGCCAAGTTAAAACCAAACGTGATTTGAAATTACCACAATATTACACTGAATAAAGAGGATTTATAATGAAAATACTAAAAAGAATCTCTGTAATAGGCATCCTTGTACGCACTGCTGCAACAACATATATTTCATATATTTCACTCATTTCAGTTAGTGCTGTTTTTCTCCTTTCTCTGAATATTTGAGAACAGTAAGCAAAATGTTAATTTTTTATTTATTTATTTATTTATTTATTTTAAGTCAGAACCATCTAGGCTAAACCATCCAAATCATTTTTGTATACAGAGATTTTATTTCTAATCTTTCTCTGCAAGCTGCTTTGTTAAATCCTTATGACAACTTTTACGGATAATGCATAAAATAAACTTTACCAATATTTAACACACTTTTATAAACACGTAAAACCCCTTTATAAGTGAAATGACACTGCAGGGCATGCAGTTGCAGTGCACTGGGAAGCCACACTTCCTAGATGACTAAAGGCATCTGCTTCATGCCATTAATTTTTCAATGTTGAACACATGTAGCTATCTTAGAATAGCAGTGCATTATATTATCTATCTTTTTTATTAATATAAAAGTACATTTTATTGCATGTATTAGACGCATGCTATTAAAATCTACTGTGTTTTGGTTTTTTTAATTCTGGGAATGTCTGTATTCCCTAAAGGAATGAAAAGAGAAGAAGATAGCTTCTTGTTTTATCTAAATACTTTGTATTAGCAAATAAATACTTATAAAAGTATATGCTAACGAGGAATAGCTCAAAAATGGTTGCTATAAATCTTCCTTACTCAAGAAGCAAAGAAATCAGAATAATAACAGTGTATCACTACCCTATGTCACTGAAATGATTTGTCTTACTCCTTTAATCTTTACCATATCTAAACTGACTATAATAAATGAATAATTACTTTGAATACAGTGCAGTTAATTGAAAAACTGCTTGAAGTATAAAACCAAGAAATCATAACAACAAATACAAGGTTTAGTCAGTGTTTAGGAACTTGTCTTTGTCAATAATTTTTAAGGTTCAGTGTAAATGATACTGTTTACCATCGTACATCATCTAACATTACTCTACAAAGTCATGAATTATTTCAGACTTCCTATGAATATTAATAGTCTTTAGAGTCATGGTATTTCATCAGCGTACACCCAAGTATTAAAGTCTTATGGGGTTTGACTTCTCAAAATGAAACCAATTTAATTCAAGTTTGTTTTATTCTCAAAGCCTGATTTTGAAGTCCAGGGAGGGTGTACACTTTCACGTGTGTGAAGCTCAGGGTTTCCTTGAATGTGAAATGTATGCCACCTAACATAGGCATAGGCTGATTTTGAAAACACCCATCCGGACATTCACGTCTTACTATAAGTCTCAAACAGTCAAATTCCCTAGAGGAGCTTACATTAGCACTGGGACAAGCAAAATTACATTCCTGTTTTCTGTCTGAAAAAAAAAAAAATAATAATAACAAGAATAACATCACCAGTCCTTTCTTTGAGACTGCATATCAAGAGGTTGAAAAGAGATTTTAAAAATTGTCTGAATGAAGGACACTGATAAAAGATAAACCATTAATTACATTAGCCAATAAAAGTTTCCCATTTGATGATCTCTTAAGAACTGTAAGTCCAGAATTTGCAGCGATGCTGGGCAATATGGATTTTTCTTTCTTGAAAACACTTAGTACTAAAAGCTTACATGAGAGTAAGTGCACTTACCCAGTTTTGTCTCCATTGAACCTAACCTGCAGATTGCTTGTTTCACCCCTAGAAGTGTTGTCATAAATTTGACTAGGGCTGAGGTTAAAAAGAAACACGATGTGTGAAGTAGATTCCATGCAGAACATACAAGAAGAAATGCTTCAACTCTTTTCTTATACACATTCTTGTGCAGCACTGCTGTGTTACTTTATTCATAACACAAGCCAGAAGCACCAGGTTTGAAATTAGGTTACCACAGCAGAGGGCAATACTGCTCTCAGGCAACTGCATACGTCCTTAGCAAACTGCAGCATATATACAATTATGGCACAGGAAAGTCACAGAGTTGGCCATAAAACAGGTTCTCTATAATCAATAACTCCACTCATGTAAAAGGAAAGATCATACTTTAAGCGTAGCTATTACACCACTGTCATCTCCTGCAGAAAACTCACTATTTACGTAGCCCTATAAAACAATTTAGATATATATTTACTGTATAGGCTATAACCAGCTTGCACTAAAGACAGAGGAAACATTCCATTATTTAACTGCAAGTTAAAATAACAAGCAACAAGATCCAGCAGGGCCAAAAGTTCTTGCTGACAGTCACTGCATATAGATGCTGTTGTTCCCTTTGGGAAGGTTTTCCCTTCTACTGGTTGTGATTTCATCATCTCCCATGGCAGCCTCATGATTTTTGGGAATAATGACTCCTGCTTCTGAGCATGTTATTTGTACACAACAAATATCTGTTACTGTATGACAAGCCCCCAGCAAATCCTCTTAAAACTTCTTTGGAAAGCACAAAAGAAATTTTGAATAGTCAGAACATTCATCCAGGAAAAAAAGGAACTGGTACAGTGTGTTAATTCAGCCTTAGCAGACCAGAGCTAACTAAATCCTATGAATACTGTCAGTGCTACTCCTATAGCTAAAGTGAGCAAGGGAATGGCTGAGGCAGCAAGGTCACCTCACCCCACTGGCCAGGCAAAGCTTTTTCTCTCATTAAGGCAAAATCCAGCAGCTGGCCACAATCCTCTCTATACTAACTTGCACTCAGATGGCACAGTGAAAGAGATACACAGCCTGCCAAATACTTGCTGATGGTAGTAGCAGCAGGAAATTCAAGACTCTTGAACTTAAGTCCAGGTTTCTGGAGCAACTTCTATCTTCTGAACTTTTGTTTTTCTGCCTCAAAACACATTATGTTCTTTGTTGTATGAACATGTCACATCTATTCCTGTGCTCTTTTCCTTACTGCCTATCCTCTTCAGTTCAAATCTCTTCCCTACAAAAGCTTTTTTCCCCTATTCTTTCCCCCCTATTTCTCCTTTCTAATTCTGTGTCCAACAGATTTTTCTACTTTTCTCCATGTTCAGCTGAATTCTCCCAACAGCAACTTCTTATGCAAGTTCTTATCACAGTTTTACCTGGATGTATAAGAACAATCCTATTCAGCATCCCTGCAGGCCTGAAGCACAGTATCTTCAGTGCAGATGGATTCTCCAGGGAAAAAGAAAAGAAGAAAAATAAATTCCTTCTCAGCCTGTAGACACAACACTTACGTTGATACGTGTAACATGAGCATATTTAGGATAAATTTTAAGACCAGGTAACCCTGCAAAATTTCAACACTCTTGGCAGAAAAAGAGCTTTTCAGTAAGAAAGAATATTCTGTGAGCAGACAGTTTGTCTCTTCATAATCTTCACTTGGGAATGAGCAGTGTTAGAACTTAATCATCAAAAATATTGTGTTTAGGACTGATGCCTGCCACAGAATATGCCAACAAAGACACTGAAGTTTATTAGAATTACAAACTATTAATCTATCAATAGTAAAAGACACTTATCAGTGGAATTGTTTCTAAACTGATTATTTCAACAAGAAACGTGATGAGAGAGTCACCCACAAACTGTTTTTCACTTGACAACAAGGGACTTAACACTCATAACCAAAAAAAAAACAAAGGCCTCGCAATCTCAGCTTGGTACAGAGGGAAGAACGTGTCTCGTGTGACATTACATCAGGACCCTGAATCTTAAAAGGTACAGACTGTGACAGGATGACCTAACAAATCCAGCAGAGCTGGAGCTATCATGATCTGCAAGTTTTGGGCAGAGATGAACATGGAAAACTCATACCTTCTCATCTATTAGAAACTGCTATCGCCATAGGGAATCTAGTTTTGTGAGTATGATCCCCTGCAGTTTGGACTCTCGCTAAACTGTTTCTTTTCTGATGACCACCTCCTACCTGACCAACATCTGAAAATGAGATGATGTTCAGAGAAAAATGAAATAACATTTAAAACTAGATATTAGAAGTACTGTAAAAATTCTCTAAAAATATGAAAAAAACCCACAAAAATGGAAGGTTAAAACCCTTTCCTAGAAAGATACACCTCCTCCTCTCACAAGAGAATAAATGCTGCATCATCATTCTGCTGTTCAAAGGGTAGAAGTGGATGTAAACGTACCATGCCATCAAGAGACATCTTATTCTATTACAGGAATTTGTGAGGCCTATTAGCAGTTTCCAGAAATGATTCCAAATAAAATGTCTTCATAAAACAAGGAATTCTCCTGATAATATTGTTCCTGCATGAGTGGACAAATGGTATCTCACTCTGCATGAGAAAAATCACACACAGGACAAAATGCACCTTTTAGAAATGGTGTTTTATCTTAGTAAAGGAGGAAAAGGTAATCTTTTATTCTGAAATAGTCTGACTTTTTCAGAAGGAAGCAGAAGCATATCTATGAGAAGAAGGATTATAACAAAGTAGCTGGAACTCTGGAAACCTCTGTAATATATCGCACATTTTAATCATGTTTGATACAAGTCTTTATATGGATATCAATTACGCTAATGACTCTTACATAATACCCTTGGGTGCCTCAGGGATGTGTATTGTCACCTCCCTTTTGTCATAAAAATAGAGAGCAGTTCTATATACACACTAAAGAATTTTCTTTCATTTTTATGTAATGAATGAGTAACACTGTAAAAAAAGACATTTTATCCCATATTATTTTAGCAAACAGAAGAGATTTCACATATGACAGTGCTAAATATACTCTTAAGCTGCTAATAAAGACAAAGCCTGAGGGGAAAAATTCTAATGATGAGCAATGCCAGAAGTTTTTATTTCTGGATCTGAAGTATAAATGTTTCACTTAGGTATAGTTTTAGAGACATCAGAGAAGAAACCAGGATTTCCAATAATTTTTATCTCTAATAAAATCACTTGAATTAATTTCAGCATCATTATAGCACTGAAAAAAATGTTTTTAAAGATACTGCTATTTGTATAATTTGTCTGTATTTTATGAAGTAACAAAAACTGAAAGGTTTCATCTGTAAATTATCTTCACTGTTTCAAGCAATTTCCTTGGAAACACAACAGGCTCAGTGGTCTTTTATAGAGGGCTGACAGGACACAAGACTTTGTGTTTCCTTTATACTATGAAAAAAAAAGAGACAGAAGGGGAAACTCATTTCATTATAGATTTGTTGAATTTTGAAGCAAGCATTCAGTATTTCCTACCTCTGAACTGGTGCTACTTTAAATGCTTGCAAAAATAAAGCATCTTCTGCCTAATGCTTATATGGAAACACCAGTGGGGATCGACAAAGTTGCTGTCAAGGTGCAGTCAGTATCTACCACATTGAATAAGATGGTCTTACTTTCTTGCAGTTGTGTCAGCCTGCACTCATCTGGGGTGCTGTGGTTTATGCATGGAGTTCTAAACTCTTAGGCCAGGGGTTACCCTTACAGCATTTATAAAATATACAGAAGGGTATTCATAACTGAGGCTTCTAAACAGTGGTAAAACAGAAGTAGGAATAATAAAGACCAGAGGAACAGTGTGATTAATATTCTAATTTTCTTTGTCCTCAAATATCTGTAATTCTCCAGGTGGAATTATGAAGCAGTGTAGGCAAAATGTGTGAATACAGTGGCTTGCCCTGTCTCACTTACTGCACTGTGCTTTCCTCATCAGAGGAATTTTGGCTGCTTTGATAACCTAAATAATAGTATGACAATTACATTTATCCCAACTTTTTCTTTCCATTTAGCTGCTTATGAGATTTTCATATATTTTTCTCTATCCTAAAGTTCAAAGTCTTCTAACATGTTTCTCAGTGTTAATTAAATCCTTAAGATACTGTGAGTTGGCAGGAATTCCATTATATTTGTGCAAAGGGGAGCCTGGTAACAGGACAATTCACTGAAATCCTACATCACTATGTGGTGTCCCCTGGATTTATTGTTCTCCTGGAGCCTTACTATTTTGAAGAGTTTTTTCAATCATCTACAAAAGCTAAAGGATCTCATAGGAACCTGAATATGGCAAAGCAATTTGTATTCATGCATGTTTTCCCAATCTTAGTTTTGACCTTCTGAGATATTATATAAAAATACATGTTGGATAGTTTCAGATGATTTTTCATTTGTAATTATTTAACACTGATTTTGACTCAGTCATGAAAGCCGATGTGCCTTTATCATTTTGAACAAAAAAGTAAAACATTTAAATATTAAAAAGTGGCAATTGCATATGCATAGCAAGTAACTACCTCTCCAAGATACTTCAGAAAAATTGTATTTAGTAGAATACTTGTGATAAATTATGTATTTATTGTAACAGGGTCAGAAGCTGTTACAATTTACTGCATTGGTCAAAAATTCCCTTTTATAAAAAGCACTTCAGTGTCTCAATGTACATTTAAATGAGAACTTTAATGCGCCAACCACATTGATTTTCATGGGTGGCAAGTTAAACACCTGAGGTCAAATTCTGCTGTGACTTGCAGTAGTATAAAACACATAGCATGGTAACTTTACCAGTTTCAATGTATTTAGCCTATTCTTATAGATCAAAATATTAAAAAAGAATTCGGAAGTTGGCTTATATTTTCCAAGATTTCCAAGGCATAGAGCACACAGTGCTGCTGCTGTGCTGGTGAGTAATGGCTTCTAACAGAGCAAATGGGTGGAAGGCAATAAGAAAAATACTGGGTTTGAATCTTAATAGAGAGCTGTGTTTAAAAAAATTACATTATTCATATATCAAAAAAATATTATGTGAATAGGAAATCAATTCTCAGACTTTTAATTCTTGGACAATTCTATAGTCAATTACTTTTTTTTGTCCTGTTGTCACCAGTACCTATCAGAGTTCCTTACATCAAGGTTTCCTGGAGGTACCCAAGATAAATTTGAATAATCTCTGTTATCAGAAGATTTAGAAGCGATACAAAGTTCTTAAGCCACAGAAGTGTTCTTTCTTTGTTATAATGCCTAGGTTTTTTAGTTATAAATGGCTTTTCCTATCCCTGTTGAACAGTCAGAAATCACAGAATGCCAAAACAGTATCTAAAGAGCAATACTGTGGCTGGGTCTGTTCAGACAAAGAAATTAAACAACTCTCCATAATTTATTGGAAACCCCAGTGACTGCCAGCTTTTCTGTGTGTATCTTTCTATGGGCAGGTGGGTGGATGGATGCAGTGGATGGATAAGGAAGAGAAGGAGAGAGAAAAAGATGCCACAGACCACTTCTCTGTACTCATCCAACCCAGTTCACAAGTTTAAACAAATTATATAAGGAACACATGCTTTTCCAATTGCATACTTATTTAGTCCTAACGTTCATCACATTTGAAGAAAAAAAGAGTTAAAGTTTCAGATTCTTCTCAGTATCTTGGGTAGTTATGTTTGAGGTGCATATAACTGTAAAATGGTGCTTTTCTTATTAAGAAAATACTAAAAAGCTGTTGCTATCTCTGATTTCTACTTGTGCAATACGTCCAGTGCAATAGGAGTCAGTAGATAAAACATAGAAGATGGCCACATATTTAAAGGCTCTGATATAGTATATACGCAAAGGGAGGCAAAATTAAAGTATCAGAAGCAAGCTACTTTCCAACACATTTCCTAATTTACCAGTACTTGCCCACACCTTCACTGCTGCAGAATGACCACACTGCTTTCACATTTTGGAAGCTACATTGTCTGTAAAGGTAGCTATTGCAGTGCTGTGTAGACACTCACAAGAGCTTAAATTAGCCAGCCCCAATCTTGGTAGCTGTCTTGCTCTAGCACTTCGAAAGTGACTGCCTGCTGCAAAATCTTCATGACAGGTAGGGTCAATTGGCCCACATTAAACCTCATGCTGTTATGGCAAGACATCAACAGAATCTGGTTTGAAGTTAGCTTCCATCTATTCATATTGCAATCACTGCTCTGTTGACCAGTCCCTGTTGTGAATCTGTAACCAAGAAGTACACATTTTAACATTGTTTTTTCTTGTGAAAATCAACTTAACACTTTTAACATACTTAAGAACAGGTCCAAATTTCTCCATCATTACAACATGGAACAGTTACACACTGAAAGAAAAGCTTGTATGCACCTATAAAGCAACATTTAAATACAGAAAATGATTGAATTCCTTCCCTAATTTACATAACAGAATTTGATTTCTACTTCAGAAGTCTTCGCCACAGAAAGGCTGTCTGCTTTTTTCTTCAATTACATAATCTTATATGCTAATGGATGCTTTCCAGGGTTTTTTAGCTAATGGTGAACACCACCATACAATGGGTAAACAATGTCTGAAACATGGAGTATACAATCAATAACATGCTAGAATCGGTAGAAGATAATACAGTGCAGCCTTTAACTCACTGTTCAATACATATGTGCAGGAGTGTGCAGGGAAGTATCCATCCGGAGAAGAATGAGTAAAGAGATCTCCTGGTAAAAATCACTAATTTTATAAAATAAAGTTTAACATAAGGATGGAGAACTTTCACAAAAGGAAGACAAGTACAAAATTTTAAAGCAAGGAATTTTCTCCATATTTAACTGATTTCTAGAATCTTTCTTTCATTTTATTAATTTCATTAATTTGGGAGGCCATATATTTTCCTGGAGATATAGTTCTACCTACTCTTTCCTGAGTCAGAGCAATGTTTAATTTCTGCAAGCACATGCAATCCAGGAAAACATTAAAGCAAGAAGAGAGTTTTCATTAGTTAGGATTTTCTTGACTATAATTTACTGCATTTACTGATTTTGATAAGTACTATTTCATCTCTAGGCTTCTGTTGGTACATGAAACCTAGAGACAATCAGCTTATGTTTCTCTAAAATATATGCATTAAATGAAATTTGCCACACTTCCATGTTTTCTTTACACCTGAATAACACCGATAATTTCACAGAAGCAACACTGACCTTATACTATTACTCTCACTTCATACTGAAAATGTAGTACATGCATGCTACATATGTACTTTGGATTCCTTAGTTGTTTGATCACATTGATGAAGGGATATGCAATCAATCTCCCACTAAGACAGTGAGTGGTATTGGCCATAACTCATTACTCCATCAAAGGATTTGGCATTTCAATCGATGGGAAATGATGTGTGATCATTCTAATTTATTATACATCATTTCCCATCAATCGGTGTGCTGAAGCCTTGACATAATAAGTAGTTACATACACTGTCAATCATTCTTGGTCAAATACCTCCAAATGCCGCCATTTGGTACACCATCAGCAATTCATCCAAACTGCAAATATTCACCCAAAACATTCAGCAAGCAGAATTTTACTAGAGATACCTGAACAGACTCAAAAAAGTGCTTAGAATGATCTCAAAAACTTCAAGAACATAAGGAACACAAGAAAAGAGTTTCTATGAGAGTGCATTTAAAAAAAAAATGCATCAAATTTGTGAAACTAAGCCTCAAAACAGGGACAATGAGTCCACCTAGGAAAAAAAAACAAACAAGGACAAGATCCAACACTGCACTGGGTTCCACTAGTAGGTTATTGTAGAATATGGACTGTGATGGCCACATTGCTGTAAGAACAATCTAAATGCTGCTTACTTGTGTCAGCATAGTTTCCTTTGACTTCAATGGATTTGCATGGGCACATAAGGCCAGGGTGTAGACAATCTTTGCGTTGTTAACGAGATCAAAAGTCTTTCATCTCAGAACTTTTAATATTCTTTCCATCTCCAAACTTTATGGTGCCCTCTCCAAAGCTCTTCTTGAGGTTTCCTGTTTAATCCCCAGTGAACACTACCAAAATTATTCTGTTAATCATGCTTTTGAAAGTAATTACATATAATTCAACGCTACTCTTCATACAAAAGTACTTTCTACAATTCTTCTGTGGCACTCTAAATATCAGCAATGCCCAAAAACCTGCAGATTTTTTCCAAGCCAGAAAAAGCACCAAGAAACTACACACTGTTAGTTAATTACTACAGCAAAACAAAGGAGCTGGACTCAACAATCCTTTTGAGTCCCTTCCAGCTCAGGATGTTCTATGGTTCTATGAAAACATGCTTACAGTAAAAATTGTTGTTTTGGAATTATTTTGGGAATCCATTTGTCCACTGCATCTCTTTTCTACCAGATACTATGACGCCTATTTTTTAGAAGTTATTCTCTCCTAGGGATGAGATTAACCCTTTTAGTAAGAAAGGACCATCCTCTCTAAGAAAACACTACTCATTTTAGAACCAAGCCTAGATCTTTCTCTAGAATTTGGTTGTATTTAATCCAGTCATTGGATGTAGAATACGATGCTAACAAAATAATTCATGATATAAAAGAGTCAATGAAAGGTTATGAAAAAGTAGTTCTAAGAGAACTTTCCAAGTACAAAAATGAGCAAAAACTGTATCATTAACTCCTGTTGAAAGCTAGACAACACATTCTCTAAGATTGCAAGCACTCCTATGGTATATTTCAGATATCAGACCACATGATCCAGCAGGTCAGCTCTAGTTCCACTGTACATTATCCTCTCTCACCCTTAGCCACTACTCTATGCTCTTCTGCTTCCCTCCCTATATAGGAACTTGCACTGTCTCTCTTACAGGCATAATCACTCTCGCTGTCTCTCTTCAAGATATTGTCTTGTCTTACCGTGTGACAAATGTAAAAGCTATTGTATTGAGTTCTACGTAACAATATCTCATTATTGGTAAGCTGGTTAGAGATGGTTTTTATGAAACTGCTACACAAAAACAATACACTGAATCAGCTTTCTTTCTGCTCATCCATCCTTCCTCTACTCTTCATTAGATTTGTCAGCTTAAAATAATATAATACTGGGCAGTTTAATGTGGCCCCTAAATTGACAGGTTTATTTATTGTCTTACTGTGAAAAATTCTGCATTCTCCTTTTAGTTCTTTTCCCCAACTCCTGTGTGCTGCTGCAATCCTCTTACCAGCCTCCAGTCTGATCTCCTCTTACAATGGCAGCTCCCTGAGAAAGGCAACTCATACTTTCTAGAGGATATTTAGGATGAAAAATATTAAAATAAGGTCAAGCTAAGTTAATACTTTTCTTTAAATATGCACATTTTTCCATACATATGTATATTTTTGTGAACTGATGGGGTTATGTGGCGAGAACTACTTCTGAGACAGGCAGCAGCCTTAGATTTGACAAGTGAGTTTACTGTCAGGAAGCAGTTACCAGGCAAACTGTTGGGGAAGTATGCACCTTGCAAGCATGAGGATTCAGATTGGAAAGATCATTTTAAAAGTTCTAGTACCATTCTTTCCAAACAGGGAACATAAATGTTACTACATCTAATCAACTTATACAGAGTGATATCTAAAATTAGAAATTCAAATACATGCATCAATCTGCTTGCCAACAATCTTTGCACCAAAAAAATTATTCAGATAAAGTATTTGGTGAATAATTTTGAATAAGAAAATTCAGTTGAGAGAATCGAAAGCAGCTCACAGACAATTCATAAATGAAAAAAAAAAAATTCTAAGTGCTAAATCACTTATTATAAATGATTTTTCATCTCTGTTTCATTCCAGTCACAGGGAAGTTCAGAAAGAAGGGGAAAAAAGAAATACAAACAAACAAACAACAATAAAAAACACCCCTCTTTTCTTATTTCACATTTTCAGGTAATTCTTCAGAAATTTTGTATTTACTGAGAAGTTTAATGTTGGTACAGGCAAGCAGAAAAAAGTCCTTCCCAGTACAGAAAATTCTAGCTTGGTAAGACTGGAAATTACTTCTAGGCATCCCGAACACAGGTCTCATAACTAACAGACTTTTAACTATAGCTGCATTGCCAGGTGCAAATTTAATAAAAGACTATAAATGATAGATGAACTGCATTTCCAGCAGCTGTTTGTAATCCCAGGCAAAAATCTTCATTAGGACAGTGTTAACATTGTAAATGCTTATCTATTAATTTAAAGCACTGTGAAACATCAAACATTACTCATTTAGAATAATGTGGTGAAAACCAGGCTAAGAAATCATGCAGTAAATAAAAATTCAAACACTTTAAGTGAGACTGTCCAAAATTACATGGAACACTCAGCCTGTTGCAGTCTTGAACTGATTGCTCTGAGAAACAGCTCCTCAGGAGTACAGCTAAGTGTTACCTAAAATCCAGCTGCAAGTCCAATCTGTTGGCATGCAGAAATTCAAGCCCATCATATTTTGTTAGGTCCGTTAACATGGAAAGCAATGCCAGCTCCATTACTTTGCTGGAACTCCTGATCCAGGGCAACTTCCAAGCTCATAGAGTTGAGTCCAAGCAGCTTTGCTGACATATAGACTTCAAGACTTAGAATACACAGAGGTTGCTCCATAAGCAATCCCTCCTAATTATTTCCTTAGAACCTTCAACACATACAAAGAGCACAATAACACTAATTGATAGAGCAAGTTCTCAGCTACAAAACATCCTTTTCTTTCAACACAATCACCACCATTAGCCACGCATTTTCACCAGCAATGAACAAGAGCAAGCATGCTGCTCTTGTAAAAATCTGTATGAGCAGAGGTGACCCGCTGTCAGTTTAGCTGCTGCTGAAGTGCACCACGCACCACCCACCACCTCACTGTGCTCACATCCACTCTTTGGTCTCCATAAACATTCAGAAAGCATTAATGAATGCTACTGGGTGCCATTGCCTTCTGCATGGAGGAATTCAGTGACACACCTTTGCTTTATCTGCACTTCCATGTCAGACACCATTTTGTCAGACTGCCCCTCTGCTGCTGACCGTCACATGCCAACAATGTGTAAAAAGGATCAACCTCTACTGCCATACCACCAATATCTGCCTCTGATGTTGTAGGCCAACATAACAAAATAGAGCAACCCTTGTATGTAACATTTATGTTCAATTATGCACAGACCTTACAAAAAAAAAAAAAAAAAAAGACCCCCAAATCAGCATCCATTTAAAAAAATAGCCAGACAACAATTCTTGCTAAGACACACAGATAAAGACTTAGTTTCTAACATAAAAATACCCTGGACAAAACTGCAGGATAACCACTACTTAGATTAACAAAATACACTACGTTCAATTAGGTAAGTAGCCTCACAGATGGTTAGTAATGATTACCTAAGCGTAAAAACATTGCAGGATTAAATGTAGAAATTCCTTGATAAAGCTCTTATAAATAATGTATTTATCTCCAAAAAGGCCTTGCTCTTCAAAACGTTTTCCCTTCCTTCCTCACCTCTTCATACTTGAATGTACAGAACAGTTTCTAATGACTCTCAGATCATGACTACTAGCATTTTTAAAGATGCAAGCTGCTCTGAAGAGCTGCACTAGTCTTGTTTCCAGCTAAAAGAGTTCCCTACATTTGAAAAAGGCGATGTCCTTTTCAGTTAACTTTTTCCCCCTTCCTTCCTCCTACTCAATGGTTTTAAACCATTTAAACTCTTTTCTTTCCCCTTGAGCAACAAGAAGTGAAATTCTATTTGATCATTTGCATGATGAATAAAGACATGGCTAAAGAGATACAAAAATTAGTGTGTTGAGTAAAAAGATCAATAAGTCACTACAATAATCATTTAAATCAGACAACTTTACTGTATCTTTGGATCCTTGTCTCTCTTTGCATTACTTATTTAGTACCAGTCCACAGTGAATCTAGCCACTTCCTCGTTCTTTATGTACTAGATGCACACTCTAAACACATTCCTTTTTATGTGTATAAAAAGAAAAATGTACTGTATAGAAAAATATTTTCTTGAGTGTTTTGTGGCCCAAATAAAATTGTCTTTCTCGCTTATCTGAAAAACAATCCACTGCCATTTGGGGAGAAAATGCCAATAGTCAATGCGGTGTGCAAGTCAATTTTTCCCCTCAGATTTAAAGAACCACAATGTACAATACTTGCAAGGAACCAAATCCTGATGGGAATCACATCACTAAAAATCAAATACAACTCCAATGATTTGATCAGTTTATTTCTCCCCATTTTATCTGTGTGAAGAACAAAAAAAAAAACAAAAAAAAAACACTTGAGGACAGATATAGGAGCAGAAAATCGGTAATAAAATATAAAGAAGCATCGAAATGTTTGTGTTATACTATATGATGCAGATGAAATCATTTTAATTCAAGCATAATGTCATGCCTACGTGACTTTTCAATGTAATATATTGTTTATGAGCTATGCCCTCAAATCAGTTATATAAGCAACCAGCAAATTATTCCTAAATTCTACTCCACTGAATTTTGAAATACAAATCAGATCTCCAGAAAATATGGAATTCAAAAAATAGAATTAAAATATTAATAATTCTCAATAGGCTTTATACAACCTGTATCTTTAGACAATGTAAATGCATTTAATATTAATAACAAGGCTTATATGTAAAAGTAATGAATAAGTGTAACAACAATATCATTTTTTTTAATGTATAAGTAACTCCAAGTGATTTGCAAAGTGTATGTACTTTATCTAACAATTGTGTCTCCATGTGATGTAATTTTACAGAACAGAACTTTAACCCTTATTTTAAGTTTTGGATACTGGTACAATATCCAACAAACAGTGTGCTCCTCCTATTTCAAATATGGCTTGTTTTCTTCACAAGTTTTGGTTTTTTTTGTTTGTTTGTTTTGTTTTTTGTTTTTTTTTTTTAATATTGGTCATTCTGCTTTTTCCCCAAAAAATAAGAAATCTGCAGTCTATAGGCTTGTGCACATTTTTACCACATGCAGGAGCTAGCATAAGAAATCAGCAGTCATTTTGACATGACAGATTAGAATGGCACAGAAGGAGCAATTTTGGTGTTTCAAGTTAATAATAGGAAAGATTTACTCTCTATGATACATTATGCTAAAAACCCACTTCATAGCCACATTTAAATAAGGTTCTTATTTAGATCAAAGAAATTAACAACTCTGAAAAAGTCATTCCAAACTATGAGACATCCATTTGCAAAATACAAGTGTGTGTTTGTAATGCATCGTAAGATTGGTTTAGGGACAGAGTATTTTCACAGAATTGCCAGGGTTGGAAGGGACCTCAAGGATCATGAATCTCCAACCCCCCTGCCACATGCAGGGCCACCACCATTCCACCTAATGCTAGACCAGACTGCCCAGGGCCCCATCCAACCTGGCCTTGAACACCTCCAGGGACGGGGCATCCACAACCTCCCTGGGCAGCCTGTTCCAGTACCTCACCACTCTCTCCGTAAAGAATTTCCCCCTGACATCCAACCTATATCTCCCTTCCCTCAGCTTAAAACCATTTCCCCTTGTCCTGCTGTCACCTTCCTTCACCTTCCATACAATTTTTCACCTACACCTACAGATAAAACACACTCATTTTACATCAAACATAATCAGTTAAGTGGACAATCGAGCTTAGAAATAAACCTACTGTATTAAAATATTCAGCCCATTCCACTTATAACAGAAGTCTTTCAAAAGCAAGTACGTTCAGTTAAGACTTATACAGTATCCTTTCTTTCATGTTCCTGCGCTGTTGTTTTTCACCCAGATGGAACAGTTAAAATAAAGCATTGGTGTCTACACTAATCTTTGCTTTAATTTTACAATGCCTTTTCTTCACTTTTACACAGCCTTTATGTTATTTCACCTTTGGAGAAGGGGAAGAGCATTTTGTAAATAACTTTGAAAAGTGCTGCCTGCTGCAGAAGACACAGAGATTTGCCTTATTCTTTTACTTACAGGAAGATTTATGAAATACAGTAGAAAGATGAATTCAACCACAAGGCAGATAGCTCTAACACTACACAGTTTCTGAGGTGTTCAAAGCAGATGTTTTTGTTCAGTCAGTTACAGAAATCAGGGCCAGCTCTGAAATTGAGATCTTCAGTTAGATTTGGAAACACTTGCTTCCCACTAAAGTTCCGGCGTTCTCATCTGCCTTTAGATCCATATCTGCTACAAAGGCTACATTAATTTAATGTGTTATAACAAGAAAAAAAAAATCACTCTCAGCACAGACATTAAAAAAAAATAAAATTCAAAGACAAATAATTCTTCAAAGGAAACAAGGGCCCCATCTGCTGATGTTTAAAATGTACTACATTAGCACACACAGTACACTGTTACCACAGATAAGAAAAATATTGAAATGATTCACAAAGTCAAATCACTGCATCAACTGCACTACATTCTTCTGGCATTTCTTTCAAAGGTAACAACAGCTTTTGTAGCCATTTGGATTAACCATTTTCCACTGATGAACAAATTCAGGTGGAAACATGCAGCAATTAAAATAAGAGATTCAGTCAATACTAAGCACAGCAAAACAAAATTATATCTACACATATACAGTGAAGAGTTATCTACCATAAATCACCATTATTTAAATCTCACCAAGTATGTTCTGATTATGAATAATTATAATGTCCAAAAACACAACCAAGACATTAAAGCAGAGCTTTAAGAACAACCATGAAAGCAGGCATCTGGAAAATATAAAAGTCAAACTTTTCTAAATATTAAAACATCTTGTTAAATAGTCTAATGGTTGTTTATTGAGAGTTCTTACAACTAAGCACTGTTTTGTTTATTGAAATCCCATACATAGTGAGCTTTACATTATCTTACGGCAAAAAGAAATGGCAGAGAGCCTAATGAAGACAAAACAAAGTTCTCTATTATGGATAAGAATATTTCAAACACTGTACCAACAAAGAGCCAGCGGCTGAATTTATAACCATCTCCTATGACTGCATTCTACAATAAAGAAGTGTATCATTTTGGAAGTAGTAAAATATTTTTGTTTTGTAAGGCTACATATACTAAAGATTTGTTCCGATATAGCTGAGTGAAACGTATGCCTGACATCTCTTCCCAAGTCTAGGAGCATGGCTAATGAACCTAAGGCGAATGCTGAAAAAAATCATTTAGAACTTTTGCTTCTTTCTTCTCTCCTAGACCAAACAAAGCAGACCAGATATTTACTTGCATGAGGTGTCCTACAGCCCAGTACTGTTCTCTGCTGTACAGACATCTGGAGCCTGCTTTATCCTACATAACTGAGTTTCTGCACCATAGATCTTGTTTTCATGTATGGTACTGAAGGTCATCACTGAGTCAAACAGTCATTGCTGCAGAACAAAATTCCACGAATTGCTGACATTCACAAAAAAAGAAATCCACGGTAGATTTCCAGTAAATGTTCTAACATAAAGGTAAGAGCTACACAGATGTACTAGACATGCACATAACATATAAAATCCTTAGTCTTTACTACTAGAATATGATGAAACTTGAAATGATTATCAATTGGCCAGTGGTCAGAAGGCAGCATGCAAAATTTCTTACGCATGGAGAATAATTAGAAATTCAGTGCTAGTGAATTCTTTACTGAGCATGAATGTAATCCACATGATAAACAATGCTGGCTCTGCTTTTGACTGAATAAATTAAAATTCAAAGCAGCCTGAATAAAGTTCCCAGACATGTTACCAAAGTTCAAGGCATAAAACAAAACCATAAATAAAACTTCACAGTATAATTAGACCTATTATGGTTTTCCGGCATTTTCTTACAACTGTATCTTTAATAAAGTTCCTTCCATCAGCCTTTGTACTACATGCAAACTCTTATGTAGTCATGTCCACAATCTGATCATCACAGTGTACTTTATGCTGCACTACATCAAATAAGGGATTTGTGCAGTGCAATAGCTAGACAAGTTTGTGCTTTTTAGAACAATAGAGCATACCACACAGGCTCGTGATATTTACCATTCATTTTAATACTAGCATTCAGGTTTTGTTTGGCTTAATTTTATAAAGAGTGCCTTTCTGGGCATGTTATTATTTGGCTGATTGTTATCACTCATGAAAGGGGAAAAACATTTAGAAGCTGTCAGAAATATCAATCAAAAAAGTGCCTGGGAAAATTAAGAGCACTCTCATTCTGGATTGCACATAACACAAAGTAACTTTACGGTCCCCCTTCACTACAACACACATTAAGCTGCGGTGTGATGATATATGTGAGCAAAAGTAATTGTATCAGTTACGAGCATGTTAGTAACAAAGCCACTGCAACTGAATGTGGAAAAAAAGTGAACCTATGGCTTTCGGTGAAATTGCACATCGCATGGTGAGCTGATCCAGCCAGAGAGAGCTGTTAAGAGAGGAAAAATTCAGCTCTTCCATCACTCACAGCTCTGCTCCCCAGCACCAACACGTTCCTGTCTCCAGTCCTTGCTGGATCCAAGCTGTTCCAGGCAGGCAAAACAGTGAAAACTGATGCAGCAGACCACGAGGATGGGATAGGACCTGCCTACTGAATGGAGCACCAGAACCTTGTGAAGAGGGAGCCAGCTATCTGTGCTGGGAGATGAGGAGAAGTTCCTGTGGGTAATGTCAGCACAGTCAGGGCTATAATTTCATCCTGAACTTCCCCCCATGCTTCTGCATTTCTGCAGTGCTCAGAACACAGAGTACTTTGAATAGTGTATGCCCTGGTCCAGGGACACTATTGTGGCACACCTCAAAGGTGTGCCAGTATTTTGCTTTGAGGTTTCTATGTCTGCCTGGGAATTTAGCAGCAGATGAAGAATAAAACCACATTTATTGTCTATGTCACCCATCCTCTCAAAATCTAGGTAACTTTACAGAAAACCAATAATTTGGGATCATGCCTCCATAAAGGCCTCAGCCAAACACTACTAAGTCCAGTACCAAGAATATACCTAATCTAATACGTTTCAGTCTCCTTGACTTCCATAGTACATATAACAAAGATCCATTTGAAATCAACAGTGTCAGGGCCCATTTACCTCCCAGTTACCACAGAAGAATCAACAACTCAAGTGGCTGGCTATTTCAGTGCTTTTCTTGAACAAACAGCAATATATATCACATTACGTATATACAGCTGCCTTGTATCCCAGAAACTTCCATTGGGATAAAGTGTTTCCAAAGCAAGTGGTTACTCACAATCCCAACAAGCAATCTCTCTCTTTTATTGCCTTAGAAAGTACCTTTTTAAATTAATGCAATGGCTTGCATGCAAGTCCTTAATGTTTTAAACTGACATCATTTTCATCATGTTTTTCCCTTTTTAATCATACACAAACACATTATTTTATATAACATTATTTACAACTGCCTTATTTTGATTTTATTTTGCCTTTGAAAAGCCAGTTAACATTCTTTGGGAAAGATGTAATAATGAATTTAAAAAATCATATTTTGAATAAACAGAAAATATGGAATCTGTAGCTGTAAGCTCAGTAGAACTAGTAAGACATAATTTTGAAAATCTGGTAAATTAGTTGGTGAAGATTCTTGAACAATTCCTGCTTTACACTTTCATCAGTTCTTTTTTTTCCCCCCTCTTCCTCTCTTTTTCAACCCATCATAACACATTTTATTTTTCTAAGGGAAAATGCACCATTCCAGCAATATGATTGGCAGACTAAAGGCTGGCAGGCACAGAGGGTGCCTTTTTGATTTAATAACGATGACTTATATCTTTTGTTTTGAAAGACCCATGAATCAGAATGGAACTCTCCTTTCAAACCCAGAATTTCTATACCACTACTTAAGTTTGGAAGAAGCAGCTCTATTTTGGCTGCTTTTGGTCTCTTTTGGAGGCATCTATTGATGCTTACTAACATGCTAATGAACAGCATTGCAGAAGTGAAAGTCCTGGATAGGAGGCTTTTTTTGGAGCTTGTTAATATTCCTCTTTTAGCAGCCAGAGGTGCTGTAATGTGACACCTGAAAGCGTGCAGTCTCTGAAGTGCTCCCAGTCACTGCTGGACCACAGAGCAACACAAGGGGCTGAAGTGAACAGCATCACAAATAAGATTTGCACAGACTTTGCAAACTCATAAAAAGGAGAAAAAAAAAAAAAAAAAAAAAAAAAGCTGAGACTGAAGTTACAGGATAAAAGGAATGTTACCATTACTTTTGTCTTTAGTTAGGAACTTACCCAGAGTCCCCATGTTTTTAGCGTGCTCCTCCCCATATGCCTAGATCTCATTAAAAAGTAAAATTACCTTTCATTTATCAACAGTTCTACAACCGCGTATCTTGGGACATGTATGGCTACTCCAGACACAGAGAACATACCCAGGAAACAAAGTGCTTTATCCTTCTATCAGCAATTTTCCCTTCCCAGGGAACCATAACTATATTTCAGGTGATGGCCTGGTGGGGGCTTTCTATCACTCAAAAGTATTTCATATTGTGCTATAAAATGACCCTTAAAATTGTTATTGCACCAGATTATAATTGTAGTGTCTTTAGCTGTGAAATTGCATAGACACTTTTGGTCCTCTACATTCCCAGGTACTCTCTCTACTTGTAAAGTCAAACAACATTTTGTTTTCAGTGTTCGTTGATGTCTCTCAATGGAGACAGAAGAGTGTAAGGACATGCACACTTTCTGCTTTTTCATTAAGAATTTCCATCTGTTTCTTCTGAGGTTTTGCTCTCTTTCAGACCAAGGCTTTCTGCTCTTTCCATACAGAGGAAACCTTGTAATAACAAATACATTATGTCCAGTAAATTAACTACTATGGAAGTATGCTTGGAGGAGATTGATAATGTTGCCAGCTCCCATTATTTTCATACAAACCATGTGATATTTTCTATATTTCTCAAAAACATGACTGCTAAAAATCACAAGAACTTCGATTAAAAAAGCATCTAAACTTCTTAGAAACAATAACTTGAAAATAGAAAGCAAACTGACCCAAAGGGGCTAAGACAGCAAAAGGTAAATACTAATTAAAGATTTAACTTATGCCATAATTTTAATGGTTTCTTAATTTTAACTCAGTCTTCAAGACTTGGACTTGACCAGTAGTGCAAGTTGCTGAAATCCCCAGATGAAGGCTGGGCAGTAAGAGGTAAGAATGAAGACAAGGGAAGAAATCTCCCACTTAAGACAAATTCAGCTTCCCAGGAGGGTGTTCCTTCCCCCATCTGTAGCAGAAGTGCCAAAGAGAGCTGCACTGCCAGTTTCACCATTCCTACACTCTGAACCTCACTGCACCTCTCCCCTGAGGATTCTTCTGTTCCAAAGTCTGGAGCTTTGAACCACCCCAAAAGTTATTTACTATTCTGTACATTCAGATAGTCCTTAATGTCTACTGATCCTAAAAGAACAGGATGTGGTTACTTCAGAAGGACCAAAAATTTCTCTCTGTTCAGTAACTACAGTTAGGTTGTTATTTTTAATGGCTATAACAAAACATAATTCATGAGTTAGTTTGTAATGGAAACTCCCTTAGAAATGCAGAAAATTGGTCACAAGGGCTATCATGGACATACGATCTGGTACTCAGAGCGGATATTGCTTTTTCCCATGTGGAATTATTTTTAGAAAGTAATTAATAATATACTTAACAAATGAAGTAAAGCAAAAAACAAAAATGATAACCCATCAAGCTTGTAGTCTAAGCCACAAGGACATGGGAGAGAAAGTCCAAACACTGGAATGACTGACATTTAAGAAAAGAAAGAAACGTTTTCTAATAAATATTTTAATTGATTTTGTATGCTACAGAAGAATGGAGTGACATGCTTTGCACACAGTGACACACAGACCTGTGGCCATAAAGCCAGCTTCTGTGCCCTGTGCACTGCAGGGCAGGAAGGCAGCCTGCTCCTCAGATCCACTTCTCACTAAGGTTAAGATGATGAAATTTAACCTGTCTCACAAACAACCTCAGACTCAGTGAGAAGCAGATCGTGTTTTCTCCACTCTGTTTCAGGGAATCTTATTAGTCATACAATGCAGAGTTTTTCATGTAAATTCAATAACTACAAAGAGAGAGAAACACTAACAGAAAATATCTTACCAGATGGAGAAAATTGAAACATTACCCTTGTTTCTTTGCCAACACAGATCCATTCTGACAGGCTGGAAATTATTTATGGTTGGGGGGGCATGGAGGAAGAGAGTATGGGGAGAAGAAAACATACTTAAACTAGCAGAGATATTATTAATTGCTATACAGCATTCAGATCCTTGCATTGTTTTGCATGCAATTAGTTACAAGATTCACATATGCAGCAGTGTTTGCATGCTGATCTCTGCATGAGACAAATAAACCTAGAGTCCATGATGCATGTTAGAAATTGCTTTCAAACTACTGCAGAAGACACTGTGGTAAAGAAATGATACAATATGGCAACCCAAAAGCTGCCTTCAAGGAAACAGATTACCTTTGAATATATGAATAGGTAAATACTACAGTATGTTGAAGATTAATACTAATCATTACTATTTTAATATATAAAGCGTTACACATATTGCTACCCAGCAGTGATCAGGCAGATATCTACTCTTTGTAAATTAAAAATAGATATTTTTCTGTATCTAATTGATTTTTACATTACATTAGGCAGCCAAGGCTGCAACCTTCCATGACATAGTATCTAAATAAACATTTATTAAAGTATTTTAATTAGAATAAGAGGGAAAATATTGTTTCCAATTATGTTTTTGGAAGGAAAAAAAATCAGACCTATTAAGAATTAATGTAAGCATAAGTGTAACGTAACATTTAAATGCAATAATTATGCCATATGATTTACACATTGCAAGTTATTTCTAATTCTTAAACTTTTTAAATGAACTATTTACAGTAATGCCCCTTGCACCTCATGGTTTTGAATCTGAAAAATAACATGGGACACATTAAGATATACTGAAACATATCTGTGTTGAACTGAAACTCACAGAATTTATCTTATAGGTGCACAAGGCTTAATGGTCATTAATAACATTCCTCTCCCAGGGCAGGAGTATTATCTGCTCTAAAATTCTGAGGTACTTTGTCTAGCCTAGCTGCAGCTGTCCCAAGTGACTGAGCTTCTGGCACTTCCCTTGGAATACTAACCAGGCAAAAAGTTATTCCCAGGGGATTGTCCAAGTCTCCAAATGACTTATAATTTTTTGCTATATACCTGTGCACACAGATATTTTGTCTCTCTCTATTCTTTTTTTATGGAACAGTGAGTTTCAGATCCTGACATGATTTAGCACAGGGAGATTGAGCCAGGCACAACAGTACACGGGTATAATCTATAGCTTATACTACTGATAAGTTGTCGTGCCTTATTGAAGTCATAAATTTCTTGATAGTATAATTCCATACTACCAGATACATATACATGAAGAGGAGTTAGCTTATACCTCATAAACCAGACAAAACTTGGTATAGAAGTGAAGACAGAAGCTTTGCTCCAGTGAGGAGCTGGCAATCATATGACTGTCACTGCAGGGAAGCAAACACGAAGCCTTCTATGCCTTTTAATTTCAGACATTATCACTTACCAAAAGCTGCTGGAAGAGCTCCTAGCTGTCATATAAGAATTGGCTCAATGGCCTTGAAATTGATATAAACCTGTAGAGAGACTACAGACATTATAAGGGTGACTGGTTAAGGAAGGTGGGGCTCCTGCATCTTATAAAAAAGTAGTTATTAAATCCTGGCCTAAGGAAAGAACTTTTGAAATGGTCATTTCAGTAATAGATATACACCTGCATTATGCAAACATAAATGGAGTCTCCCCAGGAAAACAAGTTTACATGACCACATCACTCATTAGTCCTTCCCTTAACAACTTTTGCTGCATTTGGTGCAAACCTCAAAGTGTTGGGATTTGTAAATCAAAGCAAGAGTATGGCATTCCTGTCTACTCTGAGAATCAAACATGCAAGCACAGTGTAAGACCTAACAAAACATCTTAATAACGTTGACTCCAGATCTTAATAAAACATATAAAACTTTAATAAACCATATATATCAAAGTGATTGAATAGCGATACCTTTATTAGACAAAATGTAGGTGGTTTTACTCAATTGTTTTTAACTGTTTTTAAGGTGAAAAATCCTTAAAATTGCTCTCTTAGGAGCTATGATTATTTTTAACATTCATTTTCCTCATGAAATTACTAATTTTTACTACACTTGCTCCTAAATATCCCCATAAAGAGTATATTCTCGATGCCTTTCATTTTGTAAGTATGGAGGAGGAAAAAAAAAAGAGAAGCTCATTGGCAGACAAACATCTTGGAAATGATAGGGAAAGTATTTACCTAGTAAAAAGAGTAGCCTCAAACACAGATGTGTCTTATTCATCTGCACAGCGGCATCACACAAAGCAGACAGCTTTACCACAGCGACCTCCATCCTCTCTGCCATTCATCTGTAGAGCTTACTCAAAAACATACTTCTAGTCTGTACCTTACTGCAATCTTACAGCACTGAAAGAAATGAAATGCCCTTTGTTGTCCCTTTTATTTAAAAATAACACAGATCACCATGTCTTCTACAAGGCCATTATTTCACAACACAGTGTGGCTAAAACATGGCTAGCAAATTCATACTCAGTGTCCTAAATTATTATGCACTTGGATTTTAATTGCTAAGCTTTCATTTAACAGCTGAACTTTAGTCACACATTTATTAAAATCCTTGTTTTGACTCTCCTTCATGTATTTCACTTGCACAAATAACTCAGTACAGAATGTCTCTGATACCTTCATATCGCTCTGTGTAACATATTTCTTATATTGCTTTTATAGGAGCAGAGGGTAGGATTCAGACACCACCATCTAGCATTAATAAGAAAAAAAAACTGATGCTTCTGAAGTGCTTTTAAATTATAATTTATTTTAATTAACATTTGCTATTTTACAAATGTTTTAATGTAAGCACATATTCTAAATGTTCTATAGTTAATCTATGACTAAATGCTGTTTGACACTTTTTTTAATGTTCTACATCACAGGCCCCAGAGTCCTTGCAGATTTTAAAGATTAAAACTCTGCTGGTGCTCTGAGATACTAATATCCATTTCCCTGAGTTAGTACTGATGGACTTGAATGTACCAAGTGTTGATGGAACTGGCAGTACATAGCATTTTACACATTTTAACCATTTTAACTCTTAAGGCAGTTATAGTATAAGATACATTTTGGCAGTTGTTAGCTTTTTTGTTTTGTTTTGTTTTTTTTTAAATCGCAGAAGTAACAAATACTGTGAATTTCCAGCAAGGAAACACAATTTTTCAGACTTACTATTTCCATATTTACCACACTACTTCCAAATGTTGCTGAAACAGATAAAGATTTGTGAGCCATTGCGGTTAGCATCTCCCTTTAAAGTGAATTACACAACAGTCACGCAGAAGCACAAGAAGCTCAGAAATAATGAATACACTGTGCAGGGGCATTTTTGCCAGCCACGGGCTTCTCAAAACTCTACAATTTCCCCAGTGATTGCACTGTCGTTATAATAGGTAATCATTAGATTTATCTTTTATATAATTTGTAACATCTTACAGTCTTATATGTGCATTTATGTAGCCTCATTACTGCCAGGAGTCCTCTTTAACTGAGATGATAAGTAAATAAAGAAGAAATTACGCACCAACAGGAACCTGGAATATGTTGTTTTACTGTATGTCTGAGAGCTCCCTTTAGCAAAGCTAATCTGCGCAGCAGTTACCATTATTTCTACCTCAGTGAGCACTTCCTAATTGCTGTGTTATTGCTTGTGAAGAAAATACATTATCGAAGTCCACAACTTATGACTTGTTGCACATCTATACATGGAAGCAAAAACCCACTCATTTCATCAGACTTTAATAAATTTCAAATAGGTTGATGAGCTGAGGTTGTTTTTTTTTCATGCAAACCTGTTCATTACCATTTCACAACGTCAGTATCTCCTTCTAACCATCAAGATGCACTTGTAACTTATTCAGAAACCTGAAAACATTACTAAACTACATCTACTTAGTTCTCTATGAATCATCCCAGGCCTATTTTGGTAGTAATTTGCAATGAACAACAACAATAAGTCCAAAGGAATCAGTATTCCTTTTTAGTTGTTAATGTTTTATGCCCAAATACTGGTCCATTGCCAGATAATGATCTACATAGCATTAGTGCTGTGTATTAACATCGTCTTTACAAATGGAGTAGTACTCTGTGAAGGATAAAGTTTTGATGGACTCCTTTTGCATGCCAGCTACAGCCCTACATCATCAGAAAAAAATTCAGCATTAGCACTTGGTTCAGATGGGACTGCTAGGGACTGGATGACCTTCAAAAAGCAGCAATATCATCAAAACGGCAAACAGCAGCCACTGAAATTAACACAAAAAACAACTTCAACATTTTGTCATGTTCACAATTATCTAGATGCCACAGATGTGCAGAAAGTAGGGCTTATGAATTGGTTCTAGGAAACAACAGAATGCTTTGCGAGTAGCAAAGACAAGACTTCTCACTTTTAGCGTGCAAACAAGCACTTAAAAATTCCTGAAAAGATTATCAACTGCTATCAACTCACAGCAATATTACACTGCTTTTCTATAATTTCTCTGAGCACTTTTGACTTTTACAGATCACCTGTGGTAAAACATACAAATCATTCTAAGGATTACATTTCTTACATTTGAGCAGGGAATAGTACAGTGCACCTGCCAAGAATAAATCTGTCATTTTTAAGTTGTCTTAATACATAGTCAAGATGTGAAAATAGAAAAGAAGAGACACAGGAATCACCTATACTCCAACTCAGGCTCTTGTAATTCAGATGGCTTCTGCTTAAAATGGAAAAAAAAAATTGGAAGTAACAAAAAAAGAGCCAAATAAAAACTCCTGACTGGTGTACAGCATTCCTAAGTAGCCCACATCATGATATTCATGAAGCAGAGTGGATATTTTTAATTGTTTTCAGTTTTGATACCTCTAGGAACTGTCAAAACTAAAATGCCATTCCAGAAGTTCAAGCCTTCTTTTTAAAAAATCTATTATCTGATTCCACTATCACTCAGAATGAGTAAGTGATAGACCAGCCCAATGTATCTGTCAGCACTGAAGACTGGCCATAGGATGCCATCAGCCTAAAGCAGATCACATTAAAGGGCAAGGGTGCATACTTTCCAAGGCACCGCAAGACCTAGAAGTTTTTTAATAGGATCTCTCTAAAGCACCTAAAGTTGTCATTTTCCATGAAGAGATTTAGGATCTGGAGTAGAAATTCCATTGGGTACCTTCAGGAGCTTAAATACCCTTAAAAAGTGCCATAAGACCCTCAGTAGGCAGCTTGCACAGGCTCTCATATTCCTTGGAAGAAAGAGAGAGAAGCTTTTTTTTTTTTTTTTTTTTGGTCAGAGTAGCAGTAGCAAACATTCAGCATCTCATGCATTCTTTCCTCTTTCATGTGAAGAAGTTGATGATAGAGCTGTGTATTTCTTTGATACAAAACTGCTTATTTTCAAAATGCATGTGCTCTGAACACAGGAGAATTATTGCACTTGTTCAGTGTAATATGCTTCATGCTTCTTTCCAGCCTTTGCTCAGGGATCCCATCTAGCTTGCCTTCAGCGCAGTGTTACAAGTATCTTCATTTTCCATATCCTTTGCCTACCTCTGCCATACTGGTTTTTCTCTGCTCTTTCCTTTGTCCATATTATTCCAACGTCCTTTTCATTCTCCTTCACAAGAATGAATTTCACAGTTTCTTGATTTGCATCTGGTCTATGCTGAAATTCTTTTCACAAGCTCAACTCTGCCTTAGCTTAAACTTTGAATTTAGCTACCTTACTATGCAGCACTTTATGATTTCTGTTTATCCCAAATCTGCATGGCAGATCTCACACGCAGCAGTTTTTACCAATGGCCTGTGCAACATACTAAGCAACAGGTACCTGAGACTTCACATAAAGCTTCAGGTCATGTTACTTTTTAAAGAGTCTACCATCATCTAAACAACTTCAAACTTCAACATGTTAAAGCCTTCACTATCACATTTGCATTTCAAGGTATGTTGTAACAAAAGCATTTCATTAAAAACTCAGGTAAAATTGTTTCAGACTACCTAAGATCTGCTGGAACAAATATTACTTTAAATTGCAAACACGTTCATTAGGAACAATTCAGTCTCATTTCTGCAGAGTTTCTACAGATTTACATTTTTGCAGCCATACAGAATTGAGAGTATCCTTAATCAACCTGGGAGCAGAGCAATGTCTTTGCTCCATTCCCATTTACTAGGATGCAGCAGATTCTGGTGTTTGCCTGCAAAGAGGAAGCTGTGAAGTGTTGAGATTCTCCCTAAGAAATCAATTCACCTGTTTTACATAGCAGACGCACTTATAAAGGACCTGTCTCTGCCCCTCCTTCTAAACAACTCTCTTCTTCTACAGAAGTAACAACCAATTTCCTTGTTACTTTAGCTCCTAATGCTGACTCTGTGTCCTCATCTAAAGACACACTGCAGCAAAAAAAGAAATTGCTAGAAAAAAAGAATGTGAACAATGAAACTCATCCTCCACATTTCTCATTTTCCCAAGCAAATGCATAGTGGCAAGCTGAGCTCATCACCAAAGAACAGAAGAAACAGAACATCACCAAAAGCACAAACCCAGCTTGAAATGGATTTTGATCCATCTTAACATTAATAACCCAGATACTGGCAGAGCTGAGCATGTATGAGTGCTGCCAATAGTGCACACCACATAGCCAGTAATGTGTATCATTGGAATTTGTCTCAGAAGTGTGCTCACAGATAGGCCATTGCAGATTTGCCACAGTGGGGAACATCAGGATCCCCTCCTTGCATTTCAAATACTGCAATCAGTAAAAGCATCAGGCATTAAAAAAAAAATTAAAATTCTTATTTTAACCTGAGGCAAAAGCCAAAGCTTGCTACTATAATACCCAAATTGAAATAATTAGTCCTTTGTTTTCAATAGGCAAAAGCAAATAGCTTCCAGTAAGTGCAATTAAAAATATATCACATACTGAATTCATTGCTATTGATAGTTAGGATTTTCTGGCTATAAGCCCAAAGTCCTAAAAAAATGTTGGTGATTACTACTCCGATCTAATACAGCATAAATAACTTCAGAAAACATCATGAAATTCCTTCATCATCTCCTTTCCTTCATCCATAAAAATAACCTCAACAGACTGAAAGCAACCTTCCTAAGTACAATCTGCATTTGTTATGCCCTTATTACATCGTATCATGAAGCATCCTAAAAATATTCAGCATCTTTTTAACAAGCTATGCCTTATCTGCTTTCATGTCCAAGGTAAGTGAATATGATTGTTTTAAACAAGAAAACAACAACACCTACCATAACTCTTCCCACTTTAGAGTCTCCTTATCAAAAATAACTCAGAAACCCTCCTGGCACTAATTGTTATGTTTTTAAGGGCTGATTTCAACATCAGAGAGAAGCCTCTAAGTACGAGGAAGCTTTTTGTTTGATGATGTTCAGGCTCAGCATGACATGTACTGTTATTCTATGTCCTGCTTTTATTTTGAATGCAAGATAATAACTGAACTGTAGTTAGAACAGGATAATAAGTGAAAAAATACAGGGACTTTATACATCTTACTTCTCATTAGTGACATTCTGCAAAACAAAAGGAATCATAAGTTGAAGTTTAATGTTACTTCAGTTTAACCCTCCACTAGTTATCAAGTAATTTCATGAGGATGTTTTCAAGAGGAAAGTCAATTTGGCAATTTTGAATGATAAAGACACATGTAGCAGAAGGAGAAAACAAAGTTTACCCTTTCATGTAGTTTTTTCTCCTTCCCCTTTGGAACATGCTAATAATTAAAATGTTCATCAGCAATCTGGTGACAAGACACTTGAGCTTGATTTAATTACAGATTGTTTTGGTTTGAACCAAGGACAACAGTTATTATATAGAGGTATAATAATAACCTGACCATAAAAGAAGAAGAGCAGCCTAGAACAGAAAAGAAATATTTTGCAATGTGTGGGGGGAAAAAAAAAAAAAAGAAAAAAAAAGAAATAGAATGACTTAAAAATGAATAATGTCATGGACAGAACTAAAATATGCAAAGGTCCTGGAGACCAAATACTGAAGAAATTGGGTTATTAAAGTAATGGGTGATGGACTGGTATTTCAAAACCAGTCAGGTGTGTAGCAAATTTGACAGTGAATGGAAATACAGACTTCCCTAACGCTGGAAATAACCAAAAAACAGGACTTAATCACAGCCAAAGTCTTTTCTCCAATGACCAATACTAGAATAAATTCAACAAGGTACTGGGGAATTCCATCAATGAAAAATTGTATGTTTGCTGCATTCACAGATAATAAAGGGACCAAAAGGTTGCCGCCGTCAAGTAAACACAGCAGCATTTTTGCAAACATTGCAACAAGTGTCTGTTCCGTTTCAGCAATAAATAAATAATAATAAATAAAACAAAAGCAAACAAAAACTAAGGCATGGAAAATAATTTTAAAATAAATATCTAATTTGATATCCCATCCTCAACACCTACTTACTTTAGTAATAAGAGCCTAAAAAGTGCAGGAATAGAAAGGAAGCCTTTCAAAAAGTTTTCAGAAAAACCTAAAGAGCAGATAAGGGGAGAAAGCAATTTCTCATTTCCCAGGTAAGTTAGGCTTTGCCTATACTTCACATGCAAAGACACCTGATTTGTCTGTGTAGTGAATCCCACCTCAAAGGAGTGTGGTGTGGAGATTTAAGTGAGTTGGACTCAGACCAAGAAGCAATTACTGCATGGCACTGCTAGCACTGAGTTACCATGTCCTACTAGTTCGCTATTTAAGTCCAGGTTATTGAACCAGCATAACAGCACAGTGCTCTGCATGAGCATTTGCAGCCAAGGAAATGTGTGTTAAAATTTTATCTTGCGTGTGTCTTATGTCAATGTTTACAAAAGTGCGCACAGAAGTGCAGATGAACTCCTAGAATAGTTTCCCGAAATGCCAATAATGGTCACTTCTATAATTTTTAAGTATAAAAACCTCACTTACAAATAAAATACAAGATCCACAAACTGTTGGGCAATGTTAGTTCAGCTAGAACTACATATGCAGAACTGACAATAGGGGAAGGGGAAATGCACAGAAAGTAAACAGACTGATGCAAATGCATACAAATACAGGAGAAAAAGGAAAGGGACAAAGGTTCTGTTTGCAGAAGAATAATAGGAATGGTCACGGGGGTCAAGGGATTACATACAGAAGCCTTGCAATGTGTACATGCAAATCAATTGCAAAAGAGATTAGTTTAAATGGAAAGTATAATCTGGAGGGGAGAAACCCTCTCATTTTACCATAAATGACTCCCTGTTTCACTGAAGCGTAAACACAGAATAAAGAAAGTGGGGGTAAGTGAAAAGATCATTATTAATCAGCCCTGTGGATGGTACAGGATGTATAACCCCTGAGATTCACATGGGCACCTGCCTCCAGATTGGCTGCGTACGGCACAATTTATCATAACTGAGCATGTAGGAGTGGGGGAGGACACAGTGGTCATTGCCTGCACTAGAATTTATGATGGAAAAGAAAGTTAATTAAGTTCTGTGGTCAATGCTTAAGGAAAAAATAGAAGTGCTCCCAAAAGCAATTCCTTGCTGGAACAGATATTTTGGCAGAACTTGCTAATTACTATATTAAACTGTTAATTTGGCAACAGAGAACTAATTTTCTTATGGTAAATTTTCAAAGAAAAATGCACAGGAACAAAACAGTTTTGTCATCTGGTCTTTCATTGTCAAAAAGAAGGGTACACCTGGTGTATTCTGTAGCTACCAACATCATTATAGCACAGCACATAACTGAGTGGCACAGTGTGAGCAACAGCAGGGAGAACGAAGTAAGAGGTTTCTGAAATCAGTGGGAAAACAACTAGTTTAAAAAACATGGCCAACTAATATTGCTTTTTTGAAAGCATTAATGTTTTGGCTTGGTTTTTTTTTCCCCCACACTGTTATGAAATCACTAATGAATTATCTTGGAAAATGAAACACTTTGTGTCAGTCCCTCAGACGAAGCCACCCAGGCTGGCTAGGTCAGGGCTCCTTCTGGTTCTGGGAAAGCAGTGAAGCACATCACAGAGACTGCCAAACTGTGGGAGCGAGCACCGAGCTTCACGGAGTTGTGGGATGACAGTGCTGATGATAAACCTGCTCATGAAAGTTATTCTCTTATCACTACTATGATATAAATGACAGTATTACTAACAATTTGCTGTGGAGGAAATATCTAGAAGTGATGGTATAAGACCAGTGTCCTATTATAGTACAAATTCTACAAATAAGTAAATGCTTTTCACAAAGATCTTATCAGGTAAAGCACACAACTGGCTCATAAGTTTATCCTTATCGAAGTAAAAGATATACTTTTTGGCACTGCAAAATTCAATGTCAGAAAGACATAATGAGATATGTGCTGTTCTAGCAGTGGTTGTTAGTGAGGGCAGCACTTGACCTCTAGCAAGCCAAGGTGCAAGAGAATGTGTAAGCTCTGCCCTCACATAGGTAGACCTATGACAACGCAGTACTGTAATTTTGACGTTTCATAAACCTTTTTTTTTTTCCCCCTAAACACATACAGCCACTAATTTCACCAATCTGCTTCACCAAAATGCAGAATATACAATGGATAACGGGGCCCTAACTGTTTTGCATGATATGATCTGGTATCTCTGGTTTTGGCAAATCTGATGAATCTTTTTTTTTTTTCATTCCTATTAATAAATATAAAAGCAAAGAGATAAATAATCCTGATTAAAAACAGAAACCCATGGGGCTAGATAGAAAACCAGTACAATAATTTGGTCTACTGTCAATGGTTTACAGGCTGGTTCAGCCCAGTTCTGTGACCAGTGGGGCAGAGGGATTTCGCAAAATCCGCACCTCCGGAAAAAGGGAACAGGGGACTCCAAAATAATTAAAAAGCGGTAACGATCTGAGGAGAAACAAACTAATTTACTAAATATGCTATCGGAATGCAAGATAACACACTATAATACAATATAATTAAAATCAAATCTAATAAATCAAATATAATGAGAGAGAGAATGTCCGAAAGGTGGATAGGCCTCACCACAACGCTGAGGTGAGATGCGCCATACAGTTGAGCAGCAGGGAGACAGGAAAAGAGCCAAAGAAGAAGAGCAGGCGAAGAAGAGCGCATCAGGTGACCTTGCCAGGAGTTATATCTCCTCTGTGACCACAAAGTCCCCTGGGGAATGTAGTTCTTCTTCTCTTCCAGGCAGGTACCCAGAACTTGAGCATTAACAGTTAAACTCCCAGTGCCCCACATGATGTTATGATGCGGAATACCGAAAACCAAAAATCACAAAACCATGACATCTACCTGTGCTCCAGCCACATGTCCTGGACTACCTATGAGGTTCCTCATTTAGTAACCATACATTCTTCCAGTTCTAAAGACCCCTCTAAGATACTTCATTAGAGACAGACATGAAAGATAATGTGAAGAACCGCACTCTCTGTAGAATGCAGACCAGAGCTTTTACTTGTGTTAGAACATAGGCCAACAGCAAGAAGCAGAAGTGTTTGTGGTTGTTATTCCATTCTACTTATCACTCTATTTTTCATCTGCACTTCAGTCCCACAACTGCTGCATTTCACTTGAAAAAGCAGCTAATGATAATCCCAAAACTCCTATCATGACATCAATGCTAAGAATCAGTACTTAGCAGTGAATTAGTGCAAGATAAGAAACAGAATTGGAGAGAAAACATAGGCTCTCCTCTGCATGCCAATCACTACAAGAAAATTTCACCAAATCACTAAAGTCTACAAAATGACAGCTTACTTAAGACAGCTCCTTTAGGAAACAGAGTTACGCAGTTTATGAAGATGCGCACCCGTGGGGGGGAGGGGTGGGGATGGGGGGGATGCACTGTTTTACAAAAGAGCAGCAAATATTATTTTTGCCTATATTTGATTGCTGCGTTCAGGCACAACATTTATTGGAGAATCTTGAGATTCTTTCAAAATCATCAAAACACAAATTCAGTCAATTTATTTTAGCTAGCAGATCATTATAGCTGAAGGAGAGTCATGTAAAAATTCACCCCTTGAACCTGAGGTGCAAAGGCAGAAGGAATAGACTTCTGTTTCATTGTAGCTCACAAATAAATTCTAATTAAAAAAAAAATCCACAAAGTACAAGATAAATTGAATTAAAAATAAGCAAACATTCAGTTATAGTGGGTTTAGTAAAAGAGGAATTATTTTTGTTTGTTTACTTTTTAAGCTTCTAATCCTTCACAAAATAAAGTGCATCTTTTTCCCCGTGAAGAGTAAAATTCAGGGGGGAAGAACATTTGGTTTCCTCAAGCATGCTTTTTTTTTTTTTTTTCTGATGAAACATTTCATTAAAAAAAATCACTGCTAGGATTTCAGACTGTATAATAGCATTATTAGTGTAAAACTTCATTAATTACATCATTCAATGTGCATGAGAAAATGTAAATTACATAGAAAAATCTATAAGCACAGTTAGTATAATAGTGTTTCTCCGATTTCTTTTCTTTTCCAAGACAAGAAAAATGAGAATTTGTTTCTTAATTTTAATGCATGCCCATCCCTTAAACTATGTTTTTTACTTGACTTTCAATAAGTATAGTATACGAAACTAAAATATATTCCTCTTTATACATATTTTATAATTTGTTTCAAGTCACATCTTAAAAGGTATTTAACTTTTTCTCCTAGATCCTGATTTTCGTTAATGGCAGAAAAAAAGTCACTGTCCTTGATCTAGAACTGTTTAGTAGGAAGGAGTCAGGGCTAGAGGCACATGAAAACATGTCAATCAGATGTAATTGCTCTCCAAAAGAAACCCCATCAAACTGAAGAACGAGAACTCAACACTAAACACATGGATTCACTGCAGCGCCTAATCTACTAATGAGCTCAGCTTGTTATTTCCAGGCTTGCTGTTCAAAAAGTTTAATACAAGAAACATGACAGCGAAGGACAACATTACTTACATAGTTTTTGATAACATATATCACAAGTGGAACCAGTAATATTACCAGAAGTTATATTACCCAGCACACTTTCCACTTCACATCCCATGCAGCTTTCTCCAGCTTTTTCATTCTCTTTTCTTTTTTAAATTTTCTTTCATTAGCTTAATTGTTTTCTAAAAAATTATTATATGAGGTTTGTTTTTTTTTTTAAATACTATCATCACAATGTATGAATAAATGACATTAAGGGAAAAAGGAAAATAAAGGCAAACATGGTTTTATCACATCAGTTCAGTGTGTTGAGTCCACAGTTTCCCTCTCTTTGCCATATCTCATTATGCTATTTTTCCCCATAATTCAAAAATTTCAACATGTTTCTGTCTAGGAATTAACTAAGCATGTGCCTATTCACATATTACTATTCTTAATATTTAGTATCTCACATTGGCAGTGTAGATATACGCAGCTGATTAAAGAAATATTCCAGTTGCTGAAATCTGAGCATTAATTGCCAAATTAACATATATTGATATCAACAGGCAGGGATCTGTAAAGAAATCCAGTTGGTAGTAAACTTTGATATCCACATCTGCTTCAAACTGCAGTGTGAATGTCCAATGCTACTGAAAAGTATTAAGTATGCCCTCGGAGAACATCTGCTTTATTTTCACTTCTGTTCACAGAATCACAGAATCACAGAATCACTAAGGTTGGAAAAGACCTATAAGATCATCCAGTCCAACCATCCACCTATCACCAATGGTTCTCATTAAACCATATCCCTCAACACAACATCCAAACGTTCTTTGAACACCTCCAGGGTCGGTGACTCCACCACCTCCCTGGGCAGCCCATTCCAGTGCCTGACCACCCTTTCAGAGAAGTAGTATTTCCTAATATCCAGCCTGAATCTTCCCTGGCGAAGCTTGAAACCATTCCCTCTAGTCCTATCACCAGTTACACGAGAGAAGAGGCCGACCCCCAGCTCGTTACAACCTCCCTTCAGGTAGTTATAGAGAGCAATAAGGTCTCCCCTGAGCCTCCTCTTCTCCAGACTGAACAATCCCAGCTCCCTCAGCCGCTCCTCATAAGGCCTGTGCTCCAGACCCCTCACCAGCTTTGTTGCCCTTCTTTGAACACGCTCCAGGGCCTCAATGTCTTTCTTGCAGTGAGGGGCCCAGAACTGGACACAATTCTCAAGGTGCGGCCTCACCAGAGCTGAGTACAGGGGAACAATTACTTCCCTACTCCTGCTGGTCACACTGCTTCTGATACAAGCCAGAATGCCATTGGCCTTCTTGGCCACCCGGGCACACTGCTGGCTCATGTTTAGCCGAGCGTCAACCAACACCCCCAGGTCCATTTCCTCTACACAGTCTTCAAGCCATTCCACCCCAAGCCTGTAGCGTTGCTTGGGGTTGCTGTGGCCAAAGTGTAGAACCCGGCATTTGGTCTTATTAAACCTCATCCCATTGGCTTCAGCCCAGCTCTCCAGCCTGTCCAGATCTCTCTGTAGGGCCTCGCTACCCCCAGGCAGATCGACACTTCCAGCCAACTTGGTGTCATCTGCAAACTTACTGAGGGTGCACTCAATGCCCTCATCCAGGTCATCAATAAAAATATTGAAAAGGACAGGCCCCAGCACCGACCCCTGGGGAACACCACTCGTGACCGGTCGCCAGCTGGATTTAGCTCCATTGACCACCACTCTCTGGGCTCGACCCTCCAGCCAGTTCCTTACCCAGCCAAGAGTGTACCTGTCCAAGCCACGGGCTGCCAGCTTCTGCAGGAGAATACTGTGGGAGACAGTGTCAAAGGCCTTGCTGAAGTCTAGGTAGACTACATCAACAGCCTTTCCCTCATCCACCAGGCGGGTCACTAGATCATAGAAGGAGATCAGGTTGGTCAAGCAGGACCTACCCTTCGTGAACCCATGCTGGCTAGACCTGATGCTCCAGTTGTCCCGCACTTGCCGCGTGATCTCCCTCAAGACAATCTGCTCCATAACCTTCCCTGGCACCGAGGTCAGGCTAACAGGCCTGTAGTTCCCCGGGTCCTCCTTACAGCCCTTCTTGTAGATGGGAGTCACATTGGCAAGCCTCCAGTCTTCTGGTACCTCACCAGTCAACAAGGAGCGCTGATAGATGATGGAAAGCGGCTCGGCTATCACCTCCGCCAGTTCCCTCAGCACTCTCGGGTGAATCTCATCCGGCCCCATGGACTTGTGACAGTCCAGTTGGAGTAGAAGGTCTCTGACCGTTTCCTTCTGAATCATGGGTGGTTTAGTCTGGTCTCCAGCCGAGACCACCTGGTCGAAAAGTGGAATATCCTGAGGATAACTGGTCTGACCTTTAAAGACAGACGTAAAGAAGGCATTCAGGACCTCTGCCTTTTCTTTATCCTCAGTAGTCACATTCCCGGCTTCATCCAGTAAAGAATGGAGATTCTCCTTAGTCCTCCTCTTACTGTTGATATATTTGTAAAAGGATTTCTTGTTTCTTTTTATTCCAGTGGCCAGGTCGAGCTCGAGCTGGGCTTTCGCCTTTCTGATTTTCTCCCTGCATATCTTAACAACTTCTCTGTATTCTTTCTGAGTTGCCCGTCCCTTCTTCCACAGGAGGTAGATTCTCTTTTTCTCCCGGAGCTTCAAGAATAGTTGCTTATTCATCCACGCCGGTCTCCTTCCCCGCCGGCTCATTTTGCAGCTCAGGGGGACAGCCTGCTCCTGCGCCTGTAAGACTACCTTCTTGAAGAGCAACCAGTTGTCTTGGACCCCTTTACCCTCTAAGACTGAATCCCAGGGGACTCCCCCTACTAGTCTTCTAAACAGTTCAAAGTCCGCCCTCCGGAAGTCCAAGGTAACAGTTTTGCTGTTCTTCCTCCTGGCTCCACCAAGAATTGAGAACTCTACCATCTCATGGTCACTCTGTCCAAGACAGCCCCCAACCTCCACATCTTCCACCAGACCTTCTCTGTTTGTGAACAGCAGGTCTAGCGGGGCAGCTCCTCTCGTAGGCTCTCTCACCAGCTGCATCAGAAAGTTATCCTCTATACACTCCAGAAACCTCCTAGACTGCTTCTTCTGCGCTGCGTTGAATTCCCAGCATATGTCAGGGAAGTTGAAGTCCCCCATGAGGACAAGGGCTGGCGACCTCGCAGCTTCTGCCAGCTGCTCATAGAACACCTCATCTGTCTCCTCATCCTGGTTCGGCGGTCCCGTTCACATGGTTACAAAGAGGAGTCATGCACATTCCCCTGTTAAGCATGCAAGACAGAGGTGATTTGGGCAGAAATTGGTCTTGCATAATAAAGGAGATGTATGTCAACAGGAGCCCTGATACTTTGCTAAAAATGCAAGAAGAGCAATGACAAATTGAAAGCAATAACAATAAATGCAAAAAAAAGAAAGATGGTCTCATACTGAAGACACTGCAACTGAGAACTTCATTCCGACTCCAGCTTTACCAAAGGATTCCAGAAGTTCTTTTGTGTACCTTGGACTTTGATTCAGTAAATAAATGCACTAAACTAATTTGGGGAGCAAATACTAAGAAAGGAAATGGATAATTTAATATCAACGTTGTATTGACAAGACATCAAACAGGTTGGAAATAGGGAGAAGACTGGGATTTTCAGAACGGTGTTGCTAACATCATAATGTTAAACTCATCAGATCAAAGGGTCAAATACATTTTTACTCAGGTCACTTTGGCAAAAAATGTGGGTTACTAAGGAGTGCTTTTCATGAGGCATAGTCCATTTTCTTTTAATAATTAGGCCATTTTAACCCATTTCAATCAAAAAGTGAGGATGTCTTTAATCCTCTTTATTTTTTTCCTGGGAATTAATTTGTTTTCAAAGTGTCTTAAGTTCAACAGAATGTGACAGTGACTTTTTGCAAGTTACAGTAAATAACACTGGGTGCCACAAGAATGGTCTGTTAATTTGTTCTGGATTTCCAAGCTGTAACAACCTGTGACTGAGCTAACAGCACAAGCGGCAAAAAAGAGTATGGCCTTTATGCTCCTTTTTTTTTTTTTCTCCAATCTGCAATTTCCAGAAGTGCTACAAACTTCTACAGCTGACCAAAATCAAAGGAACTCTACCAAAGCACATTCACATTGCTATGTAATCTGCTAAGCATTCTGTAAAATCAGGTCTTAAGTGTTTTAGACAAAATAATAGACAACATTTGACAATCTTTCTGGGGCTGCTGTTTAAAAAGAACATACAATTTTCTTTTTCCAAAGGATCATAACAACTAATGCTATAATATTTGAGGAGCATTTTTCAATAAGCAGTCTATATAAACCTATAAAGAAGTGAAAATTTCTGTAATTAGAGCAGAAGTATTTCCCAGATAACATGAATTAGGGCCACACACAAACAAAAAAAAGGTAAAATTCTGAACTCAGAGAACATAACCCATCTGTGCAATGAATGAAGCAGTGGTCCTGTAGGAAAACCCAGCATGTGATCCAGTAATTAAAGACTGTTCGTGAAACTAGACACAAAGCAGGCAAATGCTGCGATGGGAGCAACCTTAATTTTGGCATTTCCTGACTTGAATGTTTCATACTGCAGCCTTAACATCTTTGAGATTTGTTTACCACACCTACTATACGCCACTTAGAATGACTGTATGTATCTATTACATTAACATTTTCTAGAAATCCTTTAAAGTTTACTGAGAAATATTATTCTCTTTCCACTCAGTAAGTGATGTTCTAACAAGTAAACAGCTATAAGGACTGTTTTAACTAATTATGCAATTCAACATTTTTTGTTTAAATTTTATGGTGCAAAGAAGAGGTTGTTTTATGTTTGTAGAAAACAAAATCAGGAGGAAAAAAAGAGGTTTGTTCTCTTTCCCTACAACACACTGCTATTATGAGCTGAAGGCTCCTTAATATCCATTTCTAATCCCCTGTCATCTGCCTGTAAATGCTAAGAAGTGCTGCAATTTGCATCAGCTTGTGTGCTAGACATTTTTACAAGAATACCAACTCACTGAGAACTGTAGAATCTCAGTTTGTAATCCCTGGCAAGTGCGTAAAGGACAATTCCACAGAATACTGTTTAAAGGCACGGAGCATAAACTAGAATGTCCCCCTGTAAAATCTAACTAGTATATACAGTTAGTATACGCATCACACAAGCACTTTTATGCACAACAACATAATCTGACATAATACAGAGCTGACATAGATGCACACTGGCTGATTGTGCCACAGAGCACAGACTCACACTGCACAGAAGGGTTTGTTTCCTTAAGTCCAGTTGACATGAAGCACATACTCCAGATCTGAAAGTTTCTTCTGTAATAGCAGTCATGTAAAAGGTAAGTCTATGCAAAAATCAGTTGGCCTCCTCTCCTTTACTTCAGCAATCAAGCCCTCTGAACTTTTCCATGGCTTTGAGATCTGGAGGCCTCTTCAGTTTTTCTCTTCTCAACCTGCTTGCAGACAGAACACCATTGTTTCTCTGTACCTACTACACATCTGTCAGCAGTTTGTTTTGAGGACCATCAATCAGGTACAAATCTCCATCATCTGAGAGGAACCATATCTGATACTTTAACTAGTATTTGCAAAAGTCAGTTGTTACAAGATTTGATTTCCACATGAACCTTCCCACAGGCTACTGTGAAACCATCAGTCAAAGCTCTCATCATTTCATCTGTGATTGCATTATTTTGCAGGGCATGCAACATTCAGAAAGCCAGAAGTCATTTAGGTTTCTGGCTAGTTTAGAATTATTCTGAAAGCATACTTTAGAGAACCTGGTAATTTGCAGAAGTGAGAAATGTCCTTCAAGGCAGGTTACATCACACACCGGATAACTGGGTGCTCTTGCAATCTGCTTTTTGGAATATATTTCTGTTCAAAGATTAACACAAATGTGGTTTACCACAGAGCTATGCAAAACACCTACTTACATCAAAAGAGACACAGAGCATAATATCTTAAAGACTAATACAAGATCATTATTATTTTTCAGGTACACAGAAAACTAGGAGACCCAGAAAAAAAAGAGTAAGAACTTGGAAATCAGCATTTATTTCATGCCTAACTCCTAGGATTCAAATGTGTAAAGTCTCTTGCCACACAACCTTTCAGCCTGGCACCAGAGTCACAAAGTGACAGTGCTGCTGAGCAGGAGGCAGCCCTGGGACCCCCACCCCTCCCCAGGCAGCCCCTTGCTGTGAGGTGCCTCACTGAGCAGATTCATGAGTAGCAGCCTAATATCTGCCAGACTTTAATGCAACCCTCACAGAGTCAACTACCAGCATAAAGAGAATACTATCATTTTGAGAGAGCAGTGGATCTTTGAGACCTCAGTGCAGAATTCATATACTCCTTTCTTAACAATTGGCTCCCACAGAAGCTATTTCTATAGGGTCACAAAAAATCTAATCCACAGGTCTGATGCATTTCAAACAATAACTCTATACAAGCAACAGATGTGATTTAATATGGGTCAACTGCCTGCCTGCTTTTCCACACAGAAAATACGAGGTTTGAAAATATTTCCACGGAAAGGGGTGGGAGGCAACAAATCATCTTTTGGCTGATTGCTTTAAAATATGATATCATTGAAATACATTTAGCCAGTCATCTTCTGTTTGGGGACTTCACCATAACCATGTTCCAGTTCATTAGTTTGAGGGGTATGGTGCTATTGTCAAGGCTTCAAAACCTTCAAAATGGCCTAACCCCAGGTTAGAGAGGCTACAATAGCAGAAAGGCAATTATACTGTAGAAAAAACACTGTCCACTAATCAGCTAGCAATCAATTACTAAGAAGAGAAGATAACCCTATCCCCACTCAAGCTCTTCAGTATTAATAGTGCCATCATGTAATTACTTTAGGCATGGGCAGGTGCATGAAAGGACAGACTCTATAGTACACTGCATCCAAGATTAATGAGTTCTGTCAATTCGCCCAGCAGACATCTGATTCTTCAGCTTTATGTAGCCACTAGTTTTACACAAGCCTCAGGGTGTTTTTTGCTGGAAAAAAATCAACAATTAATTTAAATACATCCAAGAAGTTTACATCTTAAAAATGATTACTGATTTTATAAGTATAACCGCACCAAAAAGATTTCTAATGCGAACATTAACAAAGCTTCTTGTGCTAATGGTTATTCTTGCAGTTACACACTGCTTTAGTCAGAGTAATGAGTGAAACACAAGGTCCTAACATCTCCAAGAACAACTGATAGCACAGTCCTGTGGTCACAGCATTCTGAATTTCACTCACACAATCAGTTCCAATATGTGAAAAGGAAAAAAAAAAAAAAGGAAGAAAGAGAGAAAAAAAGGAAGGAGGGGAAGAAATGTTTCAGTAAATAAGTCATTGCTCAGGAACCAAGACAAAGCAAATACAGAAGCACTTTGCTGCTAAGTTAGCAAACATGCTGAATGAGCACAGCTGCCAAAAGCAGAATCATTCTCTGTGACAAGCTACAGCCTGCAGAGTAAGTCAGGAATACATAGGCCTATGGGTCAAGAAAGAAATGGATTAAAATAGAATTTCTATCTGGAAAGTGGTTTCTTTTTTCTTAAAGTTATATCTACTGTAGTCAGCAGCAAAAGTCAGTTTTAAGAAGAAAACGTACCCAAGTGAAATACAACCAATCTTTAGAAATATCTTCCCTATTTGTGAGGTACATGAACAATTCCCATCACCAGAAAAACATGGTCTATTCAGTATTTAAGGAAGCCTTCATACTTACTAAATCCCTGTTTCAAGAAAGCACGTAAGCAGTTGCTTTAAAAAAAAAAAAAAGATACTTAAAGTCATTCAGCTTCTTAAGCATGCAGACAGTCTCTCAAAGATCCTATTAGGCATCTCTCTGAAAGTTTGGGCTCTTAAATACTTTAGAAAATCTGGCTCAAAGTGCTTGGCTGTACGCGCATACAGATCTGATTAAATAGCACACTAATTTCCATTTGGATTTTTAAGTACATTTTTTGAATAATGAAAATAAAGAAAGAGTTCAAACTTGTAATCAAAAGTTCAAGTTCTACAGTTAAGAACATCAGTCAAACTTCCCCAGCTGATAGCATGCAAGGCCCAATTTCCTTAAATGCAAAAGCTTAAACTACTAATAGCCCCAGGAACCACAATGAAGGCAATGAGTTGTGACCCTCACTTGCTCCCACAGACTCGGGCTGAATCTGATCTCAGAATACAAATGCAGTTTCTGTAGTATCAAAGTATCAAACTCACTGGCCAGGCAAAAATGATTTTTGTTTTTCAAAGTATTTCTGCCTAAAATTTATGCCCCTAAATACAGATCTTAGTAAAAAACAAACAACAACAACAAAAAAAACCTGTTCTCAAAGTTTTTTTTTTTGTTTTGTTTTGTTTTGTGACAGGTACAAAAACTGACCTATTTATTTCTGTCTAAAGTTGAAGTCATCCTATTTACTCCTTTCCTCTCACTTCTGTTTGATTATGGAAAATAGCTAACAGTATCTGGTTGGTTGGGTTTTTTTGTTTTGTTTTGGTTGTTGTTTTTTTTTTTTTAACCTTCCATTTAATGTCGTAATTGACCACCCATGAAATCTTTCTCAAGACTCTGTTTATTGGATATTAGATTCTGCTAATTAATTCTCTGGATTAATTTCTTCTGAAGTAATGTTATCAATTGTTTCCAGTAAAGAAAAATCAGGCCAGCAGTAACTTGATTTTCACATAAATGGATTAAACCTACACAAATGCAGTGGCTGAAGATATCATTGATCCATGCTCATTGGCTGTTGCTGTTTCAGTTGTTACTTGATATGGTAAAGGACAATAGAGTAGGAAATGTTTTTGATCTGAAGCAACTGCTTCTAAGAAGATACCAGCAACTCTCTCACAATACATAACTTACAAAAGGTATTCTGAGCATTGAAATGCATTAATCCCTAAAATTATAACAATTTCTGAAACTCCTAGCTTATGTTTGATGCTGAAAGATGCTCAAGTTCATAGAAGACATTTGAATTGAGGCTGCTCAGCGTGAAATAAAAATGTGTGGGAATTACCGTGGGAGGAACTATTCTACAGATTGAAAAGAAGCAAAAAATATGAACTGTCCTTGAAACTACAAACTGAAAAACATCAGTAAATGATTTAACACTGAAAGGCAAAAGCTGCTGTACAAGTCCGCATTAAATATGTTAAGGAGGAACCTACACAGATATAAGGAAAAGTTAGGGATACCTCTCCTTCTGAAAGTTGATGGAAAATTGTCACCAAACTTTTTTCCTACATCTGAAAATATCCTCTTCAATTTCTTGTAATGATACCCTTGGAAATACTGGTTTGTCTTGCTGTATTTATTGTATTACTGAGGATTGCCCAGTGGCACAAGACCCAGAAGTCCACTTTTAAACATTTTTTTCTTTTCTGTTCAGTTTGGTCCAGAAAACAAAGTAGAGTAGTTTTAAGAGTCGCTGCCTGTCATTTGAAAAAAAGTTCAAAGGGTATCAGACAGGCTGTTCCGTTCAGCTCCGTCTATCTAGGAAACAGATTGGGCAGGAAGAAGAAATGTCTTTTCCATTTGGATTCTATTCCTTATGTGGCGACATGGCACACCACTGAAGCTGTCAGCAGTTTTTAGCATGCAGGTGCAGGAAATTAAAGTTCAAGAACAGAATAAATTAAACATGAATGGAAAACAAATCTCTAGATGTTGTTGAAGACACTACTAAGCCTAAACAAACTTGGGTTCATTGATCTTTTATTTGATAGTAGGGACTCCCAAATTTACTTTAAGTAGCAGATGAACAGTTATAACTTCTTCTCTGACCTTACCTCCAAACTTTCTGCAATATGAGCTCACTCCTTCCAGCACACACCATTAGTTAACCTCACAGATTAAGGTCTCAGGTCCTATCCCTACCTCATCTTTCCATACCATACTTGGCCATACAACTTCATTACAGATATACAAGTCTCAGTTCTTCTCAGGTTACTGCAGGTGATGTCAAGATGCCAGAACAGGCATAGAAGGCAGAAGCCTGTAGCCCAACTGCTTATGTCAACAAGCTGTCGTACAGCTGTATTCTGGGAAACAGTTCACATATCTGAATTATGCACTCTGCAATTTTGGAAGTATTTGTGCAGATCAGCTCTGGACATTCAAGGAAAAATTCTCATTCATTTTATACATATCCTTCCCCCAGTTTCTAAAAGAGATGAATTGGATTCATTACACAGCATTTCTGTCACATCAGAAAGCAACTCTTAACTCTACTTGAAAGAATTTGGGTGCCCTAGTCTGGCCTGTCTTTGCAAAACTCTTGCACTTATCTCTTTTCTCCTTCTTTGTTGATGGCTTTGCTAGCTTATCTGAAACTAAAAAGCGTCACATCTGTGTCTCATACAGACAACATGCAACATAAGTATAAAACCAAAGAAAGGTCATTTTATCATAATCTTAGCAGAAACACCATATTTTTCAGCTGCAGAATTTTAATTTGTTACCACGCAGATCAATACTTATACATTTTTAAAATATCCTAAAAAACTCAGATAAAACCCTACTGCTCTTATTAATAATCATGTACTAAATATTTACAATATTTTCACACCCATCATATTTACAGCCGGAGGGGTCTTCACATGCTATATCTTTCATTCTCACTAATTCATCAAGAAAAGGTTATGATACAAAGAGGAATCTGCCTGGACATTTTGAGTATTCACATTTCGTATTTATTAGAAGAGCTTAAGCTGTTGGTGTTTATGAAAGGGTTATCATGGTAGGAAACCTGTAACATAATTTAAAACATGTCACTGTGATGAAAAAAAAGTCTGAAGAAGTTTCTAACTGTTTCAGTTCCTGCTTAGCAGAATATCACCAACTTAATATACTCAGTTCATTTGATTAATTAGCTTCATAAATTAGCGTAATTTATCCTTTTATCTCTGTGGTATTAGCAACTTTCTGTTTTAAATATGTACTCTGCCTGTAAAAATAGCAACTGCCTATTCAATACGTCTGCTTTCAAACAAAACTTAATGCCTTCATATCTATTAACTTTAGTGACTAAAATAAATAAGCAGGGAAGTAATTTTTACTCATATTAGCACTGCAGATACCACAGAGCTAAAGCCAGGGAAGCCAGACAGATTCAACTCATGAAGAATTAGAGTTCTGTAATAAATAAATAAATATTGCCAATCAAATTACTGCAAGAAAAAAAACAAATGAATCCTGTGTTCTACATGTGAAAGGTAATATATAGCACCTAGCTGTAACTGAAGGCAGAGTTGACCTACTGAAAGTTGTATTAATGATAATTACACTTGAACTAGAAAAAAAATCTGACATTCAGAAACCAGATGAGTTTGCTGAAGAGGCAGATGAGAAGTTCATCTCAGACATGTCAACTCTACAAGTATAGTAAGGAATCACTGAGAAAAATAAACATGAACTGATGCTATTTTAGCACTATGTTTTTGGCAGTACTATTGGAGTATACAGAAAATATGAAAAAAATTGAGAAAAAACAATCTAACCTTGCCATAAATCTCTATTCAGTTATCATGTCATCAGCTTTCCTCCTTCCTGCAAGCAGGAGTGGAACTGTGGAACAAGCATGGAGATGCTTCAATTTGTTCTTTGCCTCTTATTTATCCCACTATGACCAAAACATTCACAGCACTATTCGTTATACTTGATGTTTCTCTTTAAAAAACATCTGCAGTGTTTGTACCACAGTCTCCACAGAGCAGGAGTTGCTCTTAATGGTAATGCAGCAGAAGAACAAAAAAACATTTCTAATCAGCTTTTTTCTATTCTTCTGTGGCCTCTATGGTGTCCCAATCTACTTATTTAACAGGACAGGTAATAGAAAAACCCACACTATTGGCATTTGCTTTTCATCCTCCTTTTTTGCTCAATAGAGCTATATGTAAAATCAGAAAGAAAATAAATTTCACATTTTGTGGCAATGAGTAAGAAAAGAGTGGTCTTAAAAAAAAAAAAAACAACCTCAAAACAACAAAACTATCTTCTATTACACAATAAGATAGAAACAGCTGGAGATTCAGAATCCCTTCACATTAGAAATAAAAGGATTTGAAAGACATTTCTTAAAGACTATATGCTAAAATTTGTACTTAAAATGACCTTTTTTGATTAAGTTAGCTAGAGGTGTACCAGAGTCTTACAAAGGACTCACTGCAGTGGACCTTCATCAACCAGGGTTAGGTCTACCTAATTTGTCTCTAAGAAATTCTATATGACTAGAAAAAGCAATACCTGTAATTAAGACTACATTGAAGCCCAGACATAATGTTGAAATATAAGCAGTTTGGGGTTTGCTGCAAGTAATGGCATGGAGGATTTTAAATAGAAATCCTACACTTTGCCTGTAAAATCAGTTGTATCATAGAAAACTTCAGGTTGGAAGAGGCCTCAGGAGGTCTCCAGTCCAAACTAAAGTTGGAAGTGGGGATGGCTCTTAAGCCAGATCAGGCTAAGCAGGGCTGCTTCTAAACTGGTGATGAAAACCTCCAAGGATGCAAAGCCTGTCTGCATACTCTGTTCCAAAGACTAACTGCGCTGTTTCCTTTCTAACAGTCAGGCCCACTATTTATTTTTTTAAATTTATGCATGTTTTCACTCCTAGTCCTACCATGCACCTCTGTGAACAAACTTGTTTCCACTCTTCTTGCCCACTATTGAAGTTGCTGCTGTTTATTGACATTCTTCCTGTACTGGGGCACCCAAAATCTGGGCAGAGTATTCAGGATGTGGTCATGGCTCATGCTGACTACAGATCAGTGCTAGTGATTCTCTGCAGTGGTCTCCTCACCTCCACTGCCAAATCCCTTCCAGTCTGTATTTAAAAGAAGCTAAAAAGCTAACAGATACAGATCTCATTCACAGTGCCGGAGCTGAAGAGGTGTTTCAGGCAGATTTATAGATCAGTGATCTGCTGTAAAAACTAGGCATTCAAAGGATGGCAGAGGACTCTCTTGCCATAATACTTTTAAGGAAACTATTTTTGTTCTGAATTTCTCAGTAGGAAAGGGGAGTTGGTTCCATAAACACCCACTGCCACTGTAGGTCTTCCCCCTCCGCACTGCCTTTTTTGCCATACACTGTAATGCAGAGCAGGCTTAGTGAGAAAGGATGAGGCAACTGCATCAAAAAGAAAAGAGCTTGCTCTACAGCAGGTCATCTTTATTGGTAGCTGACCTTGTGTTCATGGGATTTCTGCAATTTCTTTAACACATATTAAGTAGAGCTGATTTTTCTTTTTCAACTTCCTCAATTCCTCCATACTCCCCTTCAGTTCTCCGTATACCATAACTTTATATTTAAAGAAAACCCTCAGTGTTAATCACTCTGAGAGTGGGTCTGTCAAGGCACTCTGAGGGGTCAGATTCCCAAATTGCAGTGAATTTCACAGGGAATTTAGCACCAAACTCCTTCAGGTTCTTTTTTTTTTAAATGTCATTCTGAAATTAATAATGTGCAACTGAAAGTATTTGCTCTGAGTATTAAAAACAACTTTCCTGTTCTGTTTAATTTTCTAAGCATTTCTTCCTGCAGATTGATTCAATAGCCACATCAGGCTAAATCTAAGCGGAGTAAGAATAAGCTTCTCATTCAGTCACACAGTACACTACGGCTTGATTGGAATGGATATTGTACATAATATGTCCCTGCAGATGTTTTCTCCTGTGGGGCACATTGAATTTCATTTAAATGCCAAGGCTCAAAATCTAAAACAATGTGACTTTAACAAAAAAATCTGATGAGGAATTTGATGAGAAAATGGCAAGAATTCCTGTGGCATTTGGGTAACAATTTCAAGCCTTCATTTTAATAGAATAAACAGGATCATATTTCATTCAAATCTGGCAATGAGATGAGCTTTGGGTATTACATTGATATAAACCAATAAAGAATTTGCAAATTTGAAGCACTAATTAACAGACACAATATTAAATGAAAAAAGTTTGCTCGAGGGGCAAATATATTTTGAAGACTTTAAACTTTTATTAAAAGACAATTTTGAATAGGTTCTTCTTCATTTGACTATTTCGTTAGTTTCAATGAGGAGGATTCTTGTGGTTTTAAACTACCATTTTAATATTCTTTGAATATAAATGAATACAATAATAGTTTCTCTTCTTCCATCTTGAAAAAATAATTCAATGTCATTCCACTTCAACAGAAAAGAAAAATAATTCATAAGTTGAAGCTATACAGCAGACAGCTACGTAACAGGATGTTAGTATTAAATGTATTTTACCACATACATTGAACTCTGATGCTACTTCTATTAAACAATTTTTTAAGCCTTATGGCGTTGAATCAAAAAGCTGTAAAACCTGTCTGTCATTATGAGATCCTAGTAAAATCATTAAAAAATAATCATCATTAGTATGAAGCTTTGATTTTCTGGGCACGTATATATGTACCATAGTAATAGGACTCTCTGTCCCTAATTGCAATGCTGAGCATAGTAGCCTTCTTGATACTACAATATCTAAGACTTATGTATCTAAAGACTCATGCTTCAGAAAATGGGAATGTCAGCTAGAATATTAAGGAATGAAATCTATGAGACCGACCTTCACATAGGATATTAGAAACTCTTTTTTTGAAACAAGTGGTTATTTCATCCTGAACATAGTATCATCAAAATCTGCTGATAGTCACCTGCTCCAACAACTCAGCAGCTATGCCGCACTTAAAAGCTGTCATATATTTAATTCATTAGCAAGCCAGCTATCTTTTTGTTTCAAGAAATGGAGATTTCTGGGGGGAGGAGGGGTGTCTGAATGTAAGATGCCATTTCCTTTTTTACACTCTGTGATTATTGTGCACCTACATCTAATCCTACAATGGCAGGTCCATGCTCCCTTGTTTCTTATCTTAGGTGATGCCACCATTTTTTCCAACCACTTTCATTTTTCTTGTCTTAAAACAGTTGACTGTAGTATCTTTTAAAAACTTTTTTATTTAAAGGAAAATTATGAGGTTACTGTTTCGAAAGGTAATTGATCTTTAGTAGTTTAGAGATAAAAAGCTTGATCTTTCCTTCTGATACTGAATGTATATCAAAGTCAAGTTGAGCACTTCTCATGCACTGCTTAATTCTGTCAAATGAAAATTTCTAGAAAATGGAATATAAAAAAGCCATTGGTCATAAAAATAAGTGACAGAGTATGGGAACCTATTCACTTGTGTATTACATGGTTCTATAATTTGTATAATTTACACACACACACACAATACTGAGCAAGTTTAATGAACACCTGACTCACAAAATCTGATGCTTAGTGTAAGGTGTACCCCAAAACGTCTTAAGGATGCACAGAATAGTACAGTATCAGAATCCAAAACGTGGAAGCCTAAAAATTTCTAAAAAGTAAACAAATATCTCACACAAGAAAAGTATGGAGGAATCATAGAATTGCTCAGGTTGGAAAAGGTCTTAAAGATAATAGAGTCCAACCGCAACCTAACCATACTGCCCTAACTAACAACCCTCCGCTAAATCACGTCCCTGAGCATCACTTCCAAACAGGTTTTAAACACACCTAGGAATGGTAACTCAACCACCAACCTGGGGAGCCTATTTCAGTGCTTAACAACCCTTTCCATAAAGAAATTTTCCCTGATTGGAAGAAAAAATAAATCTTCCTCTTTCCACCAATGCATATCTCAGGATTATAGGATCTAACCTCACAATTCACTAGTGATCAATTTGTGGAAATTTTTATGTCTCATCTTTATAGCCTGTTCAAAAACAAGGACAGAACTGACCCTACCTGCAAACAGGCAGGCTCATCTTTCGAGGCAGATGTGAGAACAGAGGCCTAATTCAACATATTTGTGAAGCAGGTGGAGCAAATGAAAGAGCTGGGGCTGGTCAATTCTGGTCCAACACACATATAGAACAGAAGACAGTCTCTTAACACTGATCCTAATAATAAATCCCATAGTCTCTGTTGTTGCAGACTTCTATTTCATTTCACTGTTGACACTTTTTTTCCTTAGTAAACAAATGCGATGCAAATAAATGTTTCAGAAGTAGATTCAAATGATAAGGCTGTATGACTCGCCTCCCATGCAGCTCTTCCACAATAACAATGAGCTATTAAAGAAATTAAGTAATCACAAAATGAGGGAAAAAGTTTTAGTTATAGAGAGCAATTACAATATGGATAAATAAACAATTAGATGCAGTAAGCTGGAGCGTAATATCGCAGCTGCACAGCTAATTCTCCCATTCTCTCAGCTAGTATCTGCAAGGTTGTAGCCTCAGATGAGCTAAGATTTATGCTACCAAAGCTCATGCAGTTTTCTGGACTAAGGGAGAGCTTTTTCTTAAACCATGTTCTATGAGCTTACACCTTGGCTTTGCTTACAATACGTTTATGTCAGAAAACAGCCAAACTACACGAACCAGAAATATGGCATAAAAGCCCTTGCAACCAAAACCTCAGCAATTCACCAGAGATACATCTTTGCTGAACAAAACACAGCATTTTAAGTCTGGCAGACTTCACTGATGAATACCCAAACCAGCACTGCAGACCTGGCCCAAACAGCCCAGGAAAGCAGCTGTACTTGGTAATTAGATTCACCCTTCTCTTTTTTATACTCAATTTAATAGAATATCTAAATGCTTATTTTAAAGAATTTAATTTTTCTCAACATGGTATCCTAAGTAGAAAGAATCCCATGTAAGCTGCAGAGAAAAAGGACAAATGTCTGTGTGTTTTTTACAAAACAGTGCTTCAGGCTGTTTAAACATTTGATTCCTGAGTAGCTATCTTGATTTGGCAAAATACCCACACTATGCATAATTCTCCTTTAAATACACAGCTCCAGCAGAACACTACTCCAATTTACTCCCCCAGAATAGTTTGCTTCAAACTGGAAGCACTTGCTGACAAAGAATATATTACACAGTCTTGGAATTTCTACATTTCTAAGATGTTGATAAAGATTTTTTAAAAAATATATCTAAGAAAGCAAGCCAGTACCCTGGAAACTGACCACCTTCAATAGAAGTTAGGTTCTTTCCAGCTGTCATCACAATTAGAAAATAATTTTATTCTAAACTATACTAGCATACACAGAATCCCATAGGCATGGCAACATATGCTAAGAAGATGAAACAACAGGCAAGTGTTCCATGAATTTTGAAAATTAAGAAAATTGTAGTAATTTTTAATTTTCAGTAGTTGCAGGTGAGAATCAAGTTAAACTATTCATATACATCGGTCTGGAAATAAATTACTTAATTTTCAGAAGCATTCAGCCATCGAACTACCTAGTTCTTTTTTGTTGGCATCCACAAGTTTCTTAGGACAAGCTCCCTCTCAATCACTTTTCCTGTGCTGTGTCACAATTTTTGGGTAGATTTTGTCTCCCTGTCCCTTCCCTGTTATCCTGTGAGACCAGCACCACTGAAGTTTCTCCTCTCATCACCGAGACCAATGCTAGGCCTTCAGACCCCTAAAGCACAAGCAGTGACCTTCCGTGCATTCACGTGTTATCTAGTTTTGGGGTGACTCCTCCACATGTAGTAGCAAAAGCCAGCAAACCAGTACTCTTGACGAGATTTCCATATATGTTCTGAGAGAGTACAAGATTCTCAGATGTAACTATATATACGTATATACATACAAACACACAGGCATGTACACGCACACGGATGCTATAAGTCTGTTGGTCACTCTGAAAATAAAGCCTCCTATTTTTGTGAGCACAGTAAGAGAATCTAAAGACTGTCTATATAGACTAAGCTTTGATCCTTTAATGTTTGGTGGTTCTTCAGAGGTTAGGAACTCTGAAGGAAATGTGATTTTGAAATTAGAATTTTATAACAATATTAAATAGAACGCACACTATCGTAAATGAGTGAAAAGATGCAAGAAAATGTACTGTTGTTTTCTTAAGATATAAAACAACAACTCTAATATTAGGATTTCAAATTTCCTCCCATTATACCATACTATGGGAGGACAAGTTCACATTACTTCTAAAATCAACTGGGGCTTAAAAGGCTAAATACAATTTTTTAAACACTAGATATCATATTTGAAATTGGTAAATTTTCATCAGAGAATGGATAAGTAAACTGAGGCACAGAAGCTGATGTTCTCAGCTGAAATCACACAGTATTAAAAAAGCTCTACTTTAAAAACATAAAGTGCTTCACTTAGAAATTATTTTTGATGAAAATCAAGTACCTAATTATAATCAAGTAGTAACAAGTTAATCTGTCACGTGAAAATGAAACACACACTGAAACCTGCAGGCTTGTCTTCTGGATCCAATATGTATGGGTTTGAAGTGCTTTCCAAACTACAGGTGAGTAAAATATTGTCATTAAAGCATTATCTAAAAAAATCAAGAAATGCACCTTAACAGTACATCATTTGCCCAGTGTAGTCATTATCTCATGAAATGAAGATACATTCTTATGTACATCTTGTCACATAGTCTTGCTTTTCCACATGTTTAAGTACAACTTTATAATGAAATTTAGCAATTTAAAAGCTACTATACAGCGAATTTTAAAATTATCATGATTTATTCTTCAAACATCAATCTGCACTATAGGGCTAGTCCTTCAGGGTGCTGAGTGTCCTCAGTTGCCATTTGACATTTATTGTGGCTTAATATCTCATAAAATCAATTATAATGTCACATTAGATCGATTACAGTCTCAAGACAAGTCATAAATTTATTTAGGATAAATAAGAACTCAAGGAAAAAAAGCATTACATATCTGAGAACATTAGTAGCTTCTGACATACTGTGCACTAGCCCTCTCTTTTAATGTCACTGCACTGATGGTAAGTTGCCTAAGAAATAAAAAGGAAGACAATACAAGCCTTTCACTTGAAACTTCCATGCAGTGTAGTCATAGGTTTTCTTCTGAGAACACTAGATCAGCAAATCTCTTAAGTTGGTAAGCACAGGAGAAAGGAAGAACACAATTTTTTTTTCTTTGAGTATATAGTATCTGGGCATAAAGGGAATTATATCAAACTGTATCAAGAGCGTAGAAGTCATATCTTTAATTCAAAGTAAAAAAAATGCTAAGTTACTTATGTAGGAAGGGCATTAAGGGGAGCTGTTTTCTAAAAGAGTGTTTGTGCATACCATGAGCACAAGTCATCCAGCTACATTTTATAACTATTTGTAATAAAATTCAGCAGGACTAGTTCAGTAAGCACGACATCAGCAGGTACACCTACATTTTTCCTACTTTGGTCCTGAATATATCATCTCAACAGTACGGAACAATTAACTATTACTAATGAAGAGCATTTACATTCTAATACAGTGAAAGAAGTCTCAAAGTTCATCCATAAAAATAATAGAATACAGATTGATGAATTTTCAAGAGTAAAAGGCATCACTAGATGATTTTATCTGACCTCTTACGTAACACATCTTAAAATGGTGCTAAGACAGTTGACAACATATCACTACTTGACTGCACATCTACTCTTCCTCCCTCAGAACTGTACTTCTATTGTTGTACATAATAACATTTGTGACCAAAAAAGTGAAAGGTTTTTATATAAAATAATAATCATTACTCTTTGTTTCCTATTACAGCCAAATATGCAGATGCTCTGTCCCTTGTCACCTGGAAGTGTTTAAGACTGGGTTGGATGATGCCCTGGGCAGCCTGGTCTAGTGTTAAATGTGGAGGTTGGTGACACTGCCTGTGGCAAGGGAATGGATTTTAGTGATCCTTGAGGTCCTTCCAACCCAGGCCATTTTATAATTCTAAGATAGCAAATCAAAAGGTAGTGCATGGTTTTCAGTACAAAAACCTTTAACTATACGCATCTGAAAACTGAAGAAAAGTGTTTCATACATTTTTTTCTTAGGAACACACAGATGGTCTGCCATGGAATTTTTGCACATTTCATATATTGAAATACCTGCTTTGCATACAGTATTTGATTGTCAATAGCAGGCTGTTTTGAAATGCACCGTAATTATATGAATAGTAAATATGATTAATGAAACTGATTTGAAAAAACTATAATTAGGATGCAGAGGAGTTACTTATTAAAATATTATTTTTAAAACTGTTAAGGAGAAAATGCTGTATTAGCAAGATTACTGTACTATTTAGTAATCTGTACAATTTAGTATTAGCAATTACTGTACTGTACAATTTAGTATTAGCAAGAGTACTGTACTAAAGAAACTATGATTGCTGACATTAAATTAGTTTGAAAGCAACAGAAAAAGTAGGTTTTCAGGTTTATACTTCCATTGCATTAGAAAATTCTTGAAGAAAAGAAGTTTTTTTTTCAGAATGCAGCTAAACTCAACTTTTCCAGCACTTCTACCATAAGCAGTGTTGAAAGCTAACATTCCCTTTTAGTATGACAGGTTGAATTGTCACTTAGACCATCAAGCCATTAAAACAGTTTTTAAAAAGTATTTTATAGATGCAGTAACACTAGCATTCTAGATAATTTTCCAGTACCTTTTCAATCAAGAAAATCTGGCTAAAATTGCACTATCTGACCTTTCGATTAATGGCCCTGCCTCTTGCCTGTCATACTAATACAGAGTTTGGGGAATAGTTAGGATTCATCTGGAAGCAATATAATTTCTGCCTGTGTCTTTCTTTTCTGGACGCTAATGGCTTTTAGTCAGTCCTTTTCACTCAGTGTATGACACATGCAGCCTTTCTATTTTAGTTGTCCATTAACTTCAAGCATTATGACAAGAACAAAGCAACTGCCTAAAGAAGTTGAGTTCAGCTATATGTACTAAATTTCTACAAATCCTTTGCTTAAAAGGTGCTGGTTTTGATCATCACTAATGTTTATCTGAGTTCAATAGTATTTATTACTAATTAAAAGAGGCTATTTAAACAAATAGAAAAGGTCATGAGGTATGTAGATTCAACATTAGTGCTGCTAATGTGTGATGATTATTTTTTTTCCTACAAGTATTTACTTTTTTAGGCAGGAAATGCAGGGAAAAAAAACATCACAACCAGAAAGCTGCAATTGCTGGTCAGAATTCCAAGGCCTCAGCATGGTAATTGATTTTTTTTTTCCTTCATGTCATGCAAAATACAGACCACCATAGCACTCATAAGCAGAGAGTAATAAACACGTTTTAGTGAAGACTTACAGGATAGAAGATATAAACTACAAGGGGAAATAGATTCTACCAGGGAAGTGACACCTGTAGTCCTGCAAGGTTTCTAAACAATATTTCTACTCTTTAAATATTTATCACTGAGCTGCAAATAAAACATTTGTAATACTCTGTAGAAATAACACGCTTTGCATGGCTTCTAGAAATATGTCTGAACAGTACTAATATTTTACTCAGTTCTACCAATCCGACATCTGGTCAATGTCTGTATTAAGGATGCATTATAAAGCATTTTAATTCCAGTTTTAATTCTTCATACTACTAAGACATCTAATTTCTCTTCATTAGAGCATCAGCTGGACAGGATGTTTCTAGATGTAGCTGAGAGATTTGAGAAGCTAGAGCTTCTATATCTGGGCAACACAGCCAAGTTCCATCTAAATTTAGGTGATTTTTAGGCATATCACAGAATATATACAGCAAAAGTGTTTTATTCAGCGCTGACTCAACAGTAGGTTTTGTATAACTGTGCTCTGTCTGAAGTTAACAGCAATTTACCTCTTCCCAAGTCAAACTTTCCATGGAAAAGCCATGCCTGTGAAGTGATACCTGTAGCAATGCTTTTCTTTTTCATGTGATGTGTTGCTCTGCTCTATTCTAAGCCACTATTATATGCACACAGACAAAAAAAAACAAAGCTTAGCAGGGGCATGTTTGTTTTCTAACTGGGGTTTTTCAAACACAATGGTTTGTTTTAACATACACTTCCAGATGTCCCTGAGTAACCATCTTCAGTTCCTCACCTCATCAGTAGTAACGAGGCAGCTACGTTCTAGTCTACATCACATCTTCCATTCTCAAAAGCCCCTAAACAAAGATCTCATTTAAGCTGAGTAAATCCAGAAGACAACGAACAGAACAAACTTTACTCATAAGTAATACTGACAACAAAAAAGGATTTTACTGAACAAAACTATCTAGTCATACTGCAGTATCTCAAACAGAAGAGGCACCTTTCATTGTCACTGAACCTACAGTTCAGTATGTTTAAACTCATGTCAGTCTTAAACCACAAATCTGATGCACACAAAGTAGAATAATTCTCTGCTAATTCCTAATCAGACACCAAAAAGCATTCAATTATCTCAGAAGACTACTAAGACTATGTGGAGGAACATTTGTTATATCATGGTTTCTCCCTGTTCCTTCTTGTAAGCCCATCATCAGAACACCTCCCCTCAAAGAGTGACAAGTAGTGCAGTGTTAGCTTTGCCCTCCAATGAACAGTCATCTCCTTCTGATGTGTCTTAGGACCTACTCAGTGGAAAATTCTTACTTATTACCAGAGCGCTGTCCTTCCTTTCTTCATCCTCTCAGGTTTTTTCTTAAGAAAACCCAAGGAATCAATCAGGTGTGTGAGTATTGACAGGAAGGACTAGTTCTCTCTGTTAGCCTTAATCCCACAGACCAAAGACAACTGTTGAGTGCATTTCACACAAGGCTCAGCACTCAACCGTAGTAGTATCTAGATTCTAGCTACCAGTATCTAGTATCTGAGGCTCAGCTGTACAGTGCAAGCAGAGACAGAATAGTGCTGCCTGTGATTGAAAGCAGAAGAGAAAAAAATAGCTGTCACATCTCTGATGCAGAGAATTCAAGAATCTCAGCTTTGTAGAGGCTGATAGGTGCTGTGAAGTTAGGGTAAAAGATTTTCCAACATCTTCTATGCTAGTTACTTGCCATTATGGACATAGCTTTGTAGGTAGATTTGAAATAGGATGTTTATTTATCAAGATAAAGCACAGAAATGGCCCTGGAGAACCAGCTATAAAGAAAAAGGTTTCATCTTCTCATTGACTTTCTTCAAATGGAAGACCATACAGCAAAGCTGCACTTGCAGCATAGCAGCAGGAGGTAAATTTAAGCTCTCACAGCAAGGCATATCAAGCTAACGAGTTTGCACAAAGCTCTACAGATGGCTGCATAATCCCCATACTGCTCAAATCACTCCTTCATAGCAATCCAGTAAGAGGTACCATCACCTCAATCAGTATCTGACAATATTTTCCACATACCTGCCTTTCCCTCTGTCCTACATACATTACCTACAACCTCATGGAGCTCACTGCCACTTGAGCAAAGTTCAGCGTATGCATGCCCATGCAATTTGGACAGAGGTGACATTAGACTGCTAAAGAAAGATGAAAGTCATGTATAGCCTAATTACATTTAGCCCAAGAATCTGCAAAAAGCTAAGACCCATCATTATTTCATTTTTGCTGGAAAACCCATAAGGTAGACTTTTGGCTTTTATCTCTTAAATACCTGTCTGAGCATTTGAAAATTCATGGGCTTTTCAAGTCCTCATTTCTGAAATATGAGATAGAATCACCCCCATTTTCACCTCTTTCCTCTTTGCAGAGTGGAACTATGTAGTGAAAATATTTTACTATTTTCACAGACAATGTAGCAGTAATAATGTTAGCTTTGTCCTTCAACACAAAATCTTATTTTTGGCATGTCTTAGGATCCATAACATTGAGATATCTGAAAATAACGATTCTTTTGTCACTCACTGCTTTGTGCAACCAGTGTTTCCTATAGCTCTGAGTCCCTGACAAGGGATCGCACTAAAGATTACTTCTTTTTCTGTACGTCACAAGATTTCCGCTTATGATATAGACCTAAATTTCAACATAGAAAGTGATTTTTAAGATTAGTTACGTGTTTAAAAGCCTTAAACGTTCCAGCTGTTAGCATTACGAAAAGGAATTGTTAAAAAAAAAAAAAAAAACAAGTCTCAATCCAAAAACCCCAAGGGTATGTGTCTGTGCAGAGCTGAGAGTATTAAAAATGCAATGAGCTACAGAGCCTTTTTTTAAAGAAAAATGCTTTCACATAACCCTTGAGAACTATGTATTTGTGTATGTGTAAACCCATACAGACATACACACTGAAATTAGGCAACTTGTCCTCATCTGCTCTGATACAGCTCTTTCTGATACTGTATAATGGAGGTCATGCAATACAAGGAAATCACACTAGCAGAGATAGATGACTACTGTTCAGATGAGTTTGGAAAGTAAGAGAAAAATAGAAAGGCAAATTACACTACAATGACAGAAATCAGTTTATATGTGAAAAACCAAATGATATTTATATGACATACGAGAACTACCCAAAATCACTCTGCAACATGGGAAGGTGGTTGTATTATGGACAGAAAGATATTTGCAGCAATAGCCATCCATACTAAATGCAGGAATAGAAAAGACTAGGAAGTGGAAAAACAATGTATGAGATGAGATTTAGGAAATACACACATCAAGTTGATGACAGAAATAGCTTGGGGTATTCTTCAGTGTAAGAAGTGGGACAACATACAGCAAAAACAAAATTTGTTAAGGGATTTTCCTAGTCTAGTAAAAGTTAACAAAACATTACATATTGACAACATTCAGATTAACAAGTAGTAGCTGAAAAGACAACAAAACCGCTTGTTCTAGTAATATATAACATCTCACCATAAACATTTGTAACAGTGCAGTTTATCAAGAAATGTGATGCTCATGAAAAACTAAATGGAACAATAAGGTTGTCTATAACCTAACTGTGACTAAAGAAATAGCTGCCAACATTTTCTTCTGATTAGACAGTGTCTGCATAAATTAAACAATTATAATTATCTCAGGAACTACACATTAGTGAAACTGATTTTAATATACTGTGAAGTATATTGGTACTATTTACAACTAATCAGCGTACATAAAAACTTTGTTTACTCTTGTTTGTTCCTGGAATGCAGTGTATATTAACCTATCCAATTTCACATACTAACCAATTGTGACTATTACAATCCTTATAATTTATCAGATTAAAAAAAAAAAACCAAGCAACACCTTTCCATATGGCCAATTAGTGAAGTCATAAAATGCAGCAAATATATGATGCTGTATTGAACATCTGTGCTGGTTATCCTATGGGAATTTTTAATAAAGGACCAAACAGCATATTGATGTTAATTCTATGTTACCGGGACTTTAAATAAAAAACTAAAATAAATAGCATCCATTAAACTGATCATACTGTTGTAACTCAAATTGTGTTTATTATGCTAATGGAACATGAAATTAAGAAAAAGACCTTTATGCCAGTGGAATTAATTAATGAGCTTTATGAAGGCATTGGGATGTAATTTATTTCTAGATAAGTAAGTCTAATTTGCAGTTCCATGGGTCTCTGCAATGCTGATTGTAATAGTTATTCCTGCAGATGTGCTGCTCACAGCATGTCTTTCCATTAGAACTGAACACCTCATTATATAAACTGTACCTAATTAAACATAATACAGTGGTGACTTGTTAAACTGGCCTTTTTAAGTCAGCAGCTGCCTAAGCTAATAATACTGTACACAAGATTTATATCATCTACCATATAATACTGATATTAAAATATACTGCCCAAGGGATTGACAACTAATTTACTAGTATGTAACAGGTACTCTTCAGATTCTGCAATGGAGACTAAAAACTATTACTCTAGAAAAATCAAATGAGTTAAAGTCTATTTGAAGTTCCAAATAATTATGAAAGTTTTTTAATAGCTGCATTCTTTTATCAGGTTATTTTAAAAACCAGAGTCAAAGAATAACACCTTTCTTATGTCCTTTGACAATATATGATTGTGTGTTTTTCTTACATCGATCAAATCTTTACAATAATTTAAACACAACTGGATATGTGCAGGCTCACTTTGCTTCAACCAAACAAAAATGAGAAAACTCTGAGACAGAGACTGTTTTTTGAACTGCGCCAGTTTGATTCTGTGACTGTTCTATGAATGCCCTATCCACAAGGCTGTAGATATCTCATGTTGAAAATATGGCAGTCTGTCCTTAAGAAGTCTGACTATTTTGAATGTCAGAAAATAAATTGAGAATAGACCGATTCTCTCACGAAATAAGATAGGAATATTTGAAAACTACTCAAGAATAGGTTTAAGATCAAGAGTGGTTGATCATAACTTTCTGTATACACTCTGTGGTTTAAGTCTTCGAGTCTGAATCAACTGCAACTCTATGTTCTAACATAGAATGACACTAGAAAAAAAAATTTTCTTCTTGTTTCTTTTTTTCCAATACCCATATAAAGTATATTTTGTGCTTGCAGATATATGAATGGAATGACATCGCCATTTCTTTCCCCCTCGAACACCTGCAATCCCTCCTTTCCTCCTTGCCTGAGTACCCAAAACTCAGTCTTGCTCATTCTCATAGCTAAACCTCCAGAAGACAGATGATCAGCTCTGTATGCTTCTGCCACCTCTTCTCTTAGTGAAAAAAAAAATGAGGCTCAAATTCTAAACACATGCCATTCCACTGAATAAAATTATAATCATGCATAAGCTTCATTCAAGACTTAAATACACCAATGTCCTGTGAAGCTTGAAGTTTAGAAATGCCAAAGTGTGTAATCATTAAGGACTTCAGTTTCCTCGCAATATTCATTTTCTTGCACAACATTTTTTTGCATAAAGAAGTTAGAAAAAACACATGCATAAAAAAAAAAGAAAAGTAGTCATATCACTTGAAGGCTGTCATTTTGTTTAGATACTCTTCGAGACTTAGAGGAAAAAGTTTACAATCATAACAGATTTGTTCTGGGCCATTTTCCCTATCTTATTGAACACATAACAACAAAAAAAAAATTGTTCTTAAACCAATTGTTGTTTTATCTTTGTTTTTAGTAAGCTGTGATAACTGAACCACAACCCTCTTCTAAAAACTACTGCTCTGAGAGCAACTACCATCCCTGTCATAAACCTTAACATCCACAGTATCATACTTTACTTTTAAAGTTTGTTAGTAAGAACAGTTTGACAATCAGTCTCCATCTCTTACCATAATCCTTGTATCATTCTGGATTGTAATTTAGAATACATGAACCACTATAAATTAAAGTAAAATTACAGTTTGTCCTAGAGTTACAGATTCAGAAAAAAAGCAGTCTTAAAGGATGCTCATCAAATAACAAAAACAACCACAACTTTATTTTATTGGCAGCAAGTACAAGCAGGCTTAGAAAAGAAACAGCCTGCAGACAATTAGCTTATCCTACCAATAGGAAGCATTCTCAGAGTACAGTTTGCAGAGTGCTCTAGAAGATGCATGGCCTTCCAGGAGAGGGACTAAAACAGGTATTTGTATACAAACCTGTGATTACCCACAAAGCCTGCATGGGAAGTGATTTGATGTCTAGAAATCGCACTATGATCATTCTGTTTGAATACTGACTATACCAAGGCTGCGTTTTAATTTTCTGGATATCATCATTTACTACAAGCTTTCAAGAGACAGCCTACCACTGGAATGCAATAGAAAACATAACAAGATGGCAGAGCAGCAAGGTCTTAAGCCACAGCAAATGAAAATCTGCTTAGAGATGGTAGCAGCAGACACAGAAACAAGAGAAAAGAAAATTAAAAAACTGCTTACATTTGGAAGGCCTGCAAGTCCTCAGGTAGGCAGGGATCTCCAGATGAGATACCTTTGCCTCCACTGCCAACCCTTAAATGAGGTCTGGGAAGGGGTGGATCCTGGCTCCAGCCCTCTGGTCTCTCAGGTGTATCGCATGCACCTGAGCTCCCTGGGTTGGCTCTGCCTTCCCACCAGGTGCTCAATCACTGGTTCAGGCCATGACAGCATTTCCACTACAACCACATATCATTCAAACTGTTCAATTCTTGCTATACAATAGGATAGATTTGATCTTAATTATGAAATTATTTATTTTAAAATCCCTGAAATAAATCTGCTATCTTTAAATTAGAGAATGCTGTTTAAATGAAAAACAGATGTTTTTCTTTTCACAGAATTCCCATTGAAATTGCTTCACAATTTCTCAGCAATCAAACATGAAATGTAAGAGAAAAGCAACATAATTTGCTGTGGGAGTAAAGTTTAGCAAAATCAGTCAATAAAAAAAATAGGAGACCATGGGCACCAAGGGTCCTTTATAATTATTATCTTTAATTAAAGTATTTCAAATACACATTAGTTCTCTTTGCCCACCACTTTTATTGTCTCACTTGCCTTGAAATGGGAACTATGACCACTTTGAAAAAGGAGTTAAGACTCTTGTTTCACAACAGATCCTCTGCCAAAATGTATTCTAGTAACTTATCACAGTTAAACTCCTCCATGACTTACCACGGATATCTTCTGTCTTTTAAAGCAACAGAAAACTAGGAGAATAGTTTCTCTATATCTCCATTAATAAAAGCACATAAATCTCTTCAGAGGCTTTCTGAAACCCAAAGGTCTTGTCATGTGTTCAATCTTTATCTTGAGAAGCATTTTCAGAAGTGATCTAATTTAAAATTATCAATCTTAATTGAATCTTAAATGAAGAGAAAAGTCTTTTCATTGTGCTTCCCACTATATAGTCCATTAAAAAATATTAGAGAGAAGCAAAAATCAGGTAAAATAAAGTACAAACTTCTTTAATGAGATCAATTAAAAATTTATGGATTTAGTACTAGTTTTGACCATTTTATAGAAGTATTTTATACCTTCTTACTCTTCCTGATCTGGTGAAAAAATTCTAAGCACAAGAGTTGTGTTTCACAAGCTTACTGGTGTGCCTGAGCTTTCCAAGTTCATTTACAATTTCAGGAAGTCACTGAAACTGAGAGAAATATCTGTCTAATTTGATGCTCACTGAGCTACGATCTAAAACCTTTCTGAGAAAGTGACATACAACTGGTATGATCTCACTGATTCCTGGGAAGACTGGCTTGAAAGTTACATTGCCTACTTAATTTCTTTTTTCAACAGTGAAGTAGTGCCTTACAGACAATCAGATAGGTTGCAAACAGCAGAAGTGATCCTAGGCTATCACTTACAACTGATCTTTAACCTCCTTGGAAAATAGAAAACAAACAGTTGTGTTCAATCAGACAAAATCTCTCAGAAACATTTCTATCAAGAGAGAACTAAAAACACATAGTAATGTCATGAAAGGAAAAGATTTACTCTGTATTAAAGATTTCACCAAGAAAAGTTATTAATTCAGCTACCAATGAATCAAAACAAGCAGAAAATATTACAAAATTACTCGTATTTTTTCCTCTCAAATCAAACACAGAAGCTTATATTCAGCAGTGCTGCCAAAGACTTTAATATATTCTCTAAAACTTTAATTCTCTTCTTGGAATTCTCTAATATATACAGAGACATTTAAATGATTGTTAAGATACCACCGACTGAAAAACTCGCACCACCTAGTGATTTGGGACTGTTACAGGAGACATGAAGTCAAAACCTCTGTCTGAGTGAAGTGAAACCTCCTAAAAGCATACTCTGACAACAGAAAAATGGGAGAAAAGTTCCGTCTACTGTCCTTCACTATCATTTCTCCTCAAACAGAACAATGATTTTTTAAAACCACGGGGGAAAAAAAATGCACTAAAAAAAGCTTGACACTAAAATCTTTTCAGCTATATTTTCAGGACTTTAGAGGTCAGTTTCCATTCCTCGTGTGCTTAACTGTAAAGAGCACTAATAAAATGTGAGGAGAATTCAGGTGGTTGATTCTGTTCCCATAGTCTCCAATGACTCCAATGTAGACAGTATCAGTCCCTTCATGTGCATATTAAATAAAGCAGACACTTCTATTCTGAATATTGTGAGTACATGCTTTTGAGGCACAAAGGAAACAAGATAATCTGATAAAAGTAACAGACGAAAGCATATTACAATCTATACTATCTACATTTTATGACAGAAAACACTATACTGTGTGTATGTATTACCATAAGTTGCAGTGAAAGTTGACCTGGTTTCTAGAGGATAGCTTGTTTTTTGTTTTTAAGTATGATGCTGCAGCAATTTTGATGACATACATTTGTACAGAATTTCTCATGCCACTGAAGATTAGATATGCCTGCAAAATACAATATAAATAGAGCACCAGAATTTTATCTTATCCCTTGGCCACTATCTACAGAGTAAATACTTCAATATGGTTTTCTATGTTAAGTATGAATCACTAAGACTTCTCCTCAGAATTTGCTTAAAAGAGAAATTATTATTACTGTCATTGCTGCTACTTTTTAATTGCATGTTCTCTTTCATCTGCCTGGGGAGGTTCTTGTACAGAATTACTCTACAACATATTTAAAAAGCAATGATATTTTGAGTTATATTTTTCCAGCTTCGGAAATGAATCCTTATAGTACCAGGATGCAAAGCAGTAAAAAATTTACAGAAAGAAGAAAAACTTTTACAGTAAGTCTGTGTGCTCCCTTCCAGTAAGTTACGAGTGAGCAGGAAACAACAAATGGGTGGGTTTTGCACACTAAGCAGGCCCTCACAGAGAAGAGACTTAGGCTGCTCTCGTACAAGTTGCTCCCTGGGCAACAGTGGGGATTGTGCTAGCACAGGCAGGTGACATGGCTTTCAAGGTGCAGAACATTCTACTGAAATACAATGCAATAAATTGGGAACTGTATTAAAGTACTAGTAAGAGATTTTGGTTAAGTACAAGTGCCGCTCCAAAAGTAATGCCTTCTATTTTGTTATGTTGACCCACGGTATCAGGGGTGGATGTTGGTGGAATGGCAGCAGAGGCTCAGCCTTCCCATCAATATTCCATTTTGTTGCTGTGAGAAAGATGGCAACAGAGAGGCAATCTGACGGAATGCTGTCTGATATGGAAGGGCATATGAAGCAAAGGTGCATCACTGAAGTCCTCCACATGGAGAAAATGGCACCTACAGACGTGCATTGATGCTTGCTGAACATTTGTGGAGCTCAAACAGTGGATGTGGGCACAGGAAGGGGGTGGGTGATGCATCTCACTTCAGCAGTGGTGACAGTGGGTCACCTCCACTGGTGCAGATTTTTATGAGTGCAGCATGCAGACTCTTGTTCATTGCTGGCAAAAACGCATTGCTAATGGTGGTGACCATGCTGGAAAAAAAGTGTTGTATGGATGAGAATTTGCTTTCTCAACTAAGTACTATTACGCTCTTTGTATCTGTTGTAGTTTCCATGGAAATAAATAGGAAGCATTTCTTTTGGAGTGTCCAACATAGTATCGATATGCTCTGGAGAGTTTAAACTTCATAGGAAAAGAGCTTACAAGTGGTGAGAAAAAAAAAAAAAAGGTATGTTATTGGCTCTACAAACAAGGAATCAAGTAGAAAAGTTTTGGCAAAAATATGCAGAAAGCTACTGGATGGTTACCCTGTGTGAGGGATCCCCAGGCCAGCTGGATCCCAAAATGACATTTCATCTTGCCAAACACCTCCTAGTCTCCATCCTGCATCAATTACAGGAACACACACCATAAAACCAACATTATTGATATTAGCAAAGCTATTTTTCCTGAAACTGAGACTAGCATGAATTAACTTAAGGGAACACGGTAGAGAAGGGAAAAATGCAAAAATGCTTTTGATCCATCCTCTCTGCATAATGAGCCAGATTCTCATGAACCCATGCTAATGCATAGCTTCATTTTTCCACTCATACCTATTTGAGCTCTAATATTCTGTACAACTGGTGTGCTTAACAGCAGGGCTCAGAATAAACATATAGTCCCAGCCTTAGTACTTTCCTGACCCATACAAGCACATAATCAGACAACACGTCACAGAATTGTCCACATTTCTACACTTTGCACAACTATATCACTATTTCATCCCTGCAAGATTTGCTCTAGTCATCAAGGTATTTATTAGACTTTATGACTGAGGCTTTGTGCAACAGCTTAGTTAAATCTAGAAGCACAGACACAAATTCTGAGCTCCAGTGAGAAAAAGAATGAATATTTGTGCTCTTTTTAGCTTTTATTGGTTTCTCACCAAATCTGCTAATTTCACTATACTTTTTCTGACTTACTGCAAATTCCCCACTTTTAAGTAACTGCATTTGCAGCTCTGTTAATTTTGCTGTTTTGGGAACACAGCAAAATCTGGCTACCACAACTGCGGTTCTTTTGTGTTCAAAACTGCATTGCTCATGTATTTAAAAATACATATGATATTTATAAAGTCTACTCAAAACATTACCAAATTGTCCCATTTTCATGTGTTCATGACAATTTATATGTTTTCCATATGGGCAAGTGCTGACAATATGATACAAGCTTAATGGAACAAATTGTGGTTTCTCTTTATTGTTTTGGCATCAAAAATCTTCACTTGCATAAAAATAACTCTCTCCACTATTTTCCAGGATTATTTTTCATTAATGCAATATTAAGTGCTGCTTTCTCATTTTACTTAAAGATGTGCCCGAAATTTTTACCGCTCACTTCACCACTGCATCTGAGAGCATTACCAATCTATTGGGGGAATTAAAAAAAAAAAAAAAAAAAAAAAGCAGCTGATATCCAGAGATTGCAGAATTATTCATATGAGTTTTCTGTAAAGTATCATGAGCTTCACAAAAATGTTTCGGCGCGGGGTCTGACTCTTTCAGTCCACAGGCAGATAGAATTCATCCCTTCTATATTTCCTTCTATTTCTGTTTTCTAGTTTTCCACAAACAGCAAGAGTTAACGCCTGCGAGCAATAGAAGAAGCACTAAAAGACTAAAGCTGAAAAAGCTGACAGTAAATGATTTCCTTAAAAGTTCCCAAAGACTCCAACGTGGCACTGAAATGAACAATTGTTCCTATATACCAGAAGCATATGTACTTCAGCCATCCCCACCCAGCCACTGCCTCCCTCTCCGCACCTTACTGCAGATCTGTCCTTGTCTTCTACTTTTCTCCTCCTCCAATTACTGCAGTCCTAATGTAGAGAAAGCTTTCTGTGACCTGAAGCTCTTCAGTAGGCAGTCAGATGAGCTAGCTTTCTCTTCATTTAATCTAGCTCCTACACACACCTCACAACATGACAGACATGTCAAATGAGCCATCCGCCAGGCCACTGACAGCAGTTTCTGGGGCATTAGAGAGGCAGCTGATGGAGACGAGATTGTTGGAAGGAGTTAGGAAGACAGAAAGCCATAGGTAATATCACGAATGCCCTGCTGAAAACTGACAGCTTAATGGGTATGATACTGACGGTTATTTTACGTACCTCAAGTCTTGGTCTTGAATAATACACTTACTACTGAGAAGTTAAAGTGGAAAATAGATTTTTGCCAGAGTTAATAACAAAGGTTAATGTGTAGAAGGTGCGGTTAATAGGCACCACCTCAGTCACAGTCCAGAATCTGTTTTACTTCCCAAGAGCCGTGTTGATGAAAGCAGCAGTACTGATGGAACAAAAACAAGTTAATTCCTCCACAGAAGCAGCAGCCTGTACCACACAAAAACCTCTTGGAAGCCTGTCTCTAGGATAGGTGCTGGGCAATCTGTTTAAGAAGCAGGCTTAAAAAGCCCTGACTCAGACATCTCAGAACAAGCTTTCTATTAACTAACTGGAAATATGCAGCCACCAGCTGGATCTTCCTCCTACAAGGAGAAGCAAGCAGTACTTCCACCAACTGTTCTCTTTGGAGGTGACTCACCTCAGTGACACTACTGTCCCTAGACATGCATACTGTTCCACTTGTAACGCCCACGTCTGACAGGAAAAATCTCCAGTGAGCACTAGAAAAGCGCAGGGATTGTCACTTCCTTTTTTTAGCAAGACATATTTTATTACTTATTATAGAATCATAGAATGCTTTAGGGGACCTCAAAGATTACCTAGTTCCAACCCATCTGCCATGGGTAGGGTTGCCCCCCACCAGCTCAGGCTGCCCAGGGTCCCATCCAGCCTGCCCTTAAGCACCTCTAGGGATGGGCACTCACAGCTTCTCTGGGCAGCAGTGCCAGTACTGCACCACCCTGAATAAAAAATTTCCCTCCAACATCTAACCTGTATCTCCCATTTTTTAGCTTAAAGCCACTCCCCCTTGTCCTATCAAGATTTCATTTCCTTCAAACAAATTTGTTACTGAAATCTAAGACTGTTCAAGTAAGAATTGCTTTCATCTTTTCTTTCAGCAAGTTTTTATGGGTAGATCTTTTGAAGGTGTTAATAAGATGACCATTATCAACAATGAAAATGAATTTCAGAGAAATAGAATCCAATAATGATGTTTCTTGTTTTACTTAGGTGTTGTTTTAATATTAGATGCAATATATGTATATTGTTTAATTAGGACAAATTATCTGCTTGTTTATAAACTCATCCCTAGCAAAACTATCATGCTAGTAATGTTAAATAGGCTATAAATCAATCTGATGTTCACACATAGTGTAGAATCTCTCTCACCAATTAAGTGCATTTTCAGAAAAGTTTTAGGTCCAAAAGTTTACATGATGAAACTTTTGGCACAGAGCTGAATATTAAGAAGCACTACATGGAGTAGTAAGCTATATTCTGCAATGATTCATTTATCATCTAAGCAGAGTCTTGATTAAACACCTGTCTGTTCCCCTTACTTGTCAATAGTTTGTATTTCAAACAACAGTAACAGGGAGGAATCTTGCAGACAGAAAACTGCTGAGTCTAGTCTATAAAATATAATAGAATTACTGAAATTAGGTAAACTTCCTGTAAGCTCTGCAATGCAATCTACTGCAGTGTCCACCCAAAGCTTTATGTCTTAATAAAATGATTCATTTATTCAAGTAGCTAGTTGTCGTTGGGCTTTTTCACATAGCAATTAAATCAGCATAGCTGAATTTTGAGTTTTCACTTTCGTTCTTCATGATCAAAATATTTAGTAGTGACCAAAGTCATTAATCATATCATAATTCTGAAATGATGTAGGAATAAGACAAAAAAAAATACAGAATATTGACCATAGTACTGACATTTTCCTTTAGAATCTGGTGCCTGCATGGGCAAACAGAACATTTAAGGAAACCAACAAGTTGAAGAAATCTGTTAACATGGAAAATGAAAAAAGGTTTTTTTTGCCATTTTTCCGGGCTGAATTAACAGGGCAAATACTCCCAGGCTAACTCAACCTATGAATCACAGTGAATGGAATTTGTAGCTTTTCACAAACCATTTGTAAATGAATTTTTCCAACTTATTAATCATACCATTAAATCAATTTCAGTTACATCATAAGCTTCAAAATTTTTTTTTTTTTTTTTTGGCACTTATCCACATTTCACTCTCAAAATTTGCTTTGCAGTTCACATGCTCAAAAAGTATGGATGCATATGGTCAGTAATTGTGTACCATTTACTAAACTTTTCATAAAATCTAATCACAGCACATGTATTAACTAAATCAGACAATATACATAGTTTCATGAATATTAATAGATCACTTTTATTTTTCAACAGCAATGCAAGTTTTCTCTACGAGATAGAAAGGCTTGCCCAGACCTAGTAATGAAAGTGAGCCAGAAAAGAATGGCAGGTTTTAAAAAATTCCCTACAGAAATACTCAAAGTCAAAGAGCAAGTCACATTTACTACATTATTTGGAATTTAAGCCATCCCCTTCTGATACTATTTTCTTTCAGCACATGTATTTGAGATGTTCAAGCAGAGAAAGCCTAGACTCTTTTTTTACATAAATTTGATTTTTCTGCCTTAATTATTGTTTATATTGTACATCATTTAGGTATGATTATGTTATATTTAAGTATTCCTAAATTAATTCAAATTAATCTAGTTACCTAAATTACATTTGAAAAATTATTTTAATATGACATCCTGTTAATTTGTTGCTTTTGTACTTCAGCTCTGCCTCCCTGGGGCAATGCAACCGTATCCCATCTCTAATGCAAGAGTTTCAAAGCTCCAATATAATATCCGAACAGGATGGTAGAAATTGCCATACACGATCAGAGTCGCCGGCCACTTAGTTTAAAAAGTTATCTCCCTCATGGAAGATGCTCCAGGGGAGATGGAAGAAACCTAGCAATAGGCAATAACAAAATATAGCTTTCAATGCAATAATTTGGCACAACCACGGAAAACTTCATATTAGTGATCTGATGAACAACTACTGTAAGAGCAGAGACAAAAAAACAAACCACCAAAAAAAAAACCCAGGAAGTAACCATTAAAAGCACCAGGGTGCTGCTTTTATGTAAGTTCTCATTCTAGTGACTTTCAATAAGTCTCTGATATATGGGCTGATATGGGCTACAATTAAAAATATTTTTCAGGACTCAGCTATAGGAAAGAGAGAAAAACGTACTCATTCTATATAGTGTTCTCCAAGTGGCCCACAAATTTAGAAAAAATAGCTGCTTTTGTTTATACTATATTAAATCAGTAATAAATCTGATTGTACTGCCTTTGGTTTAAAATAACAAAACAGAAAGAAGAATTCATCATTTGTGTAATTTAGGGCATACCTATGCAGTCTATGTCACCCATTTAGGAGTTAACAATCTTTGTCAACAGATGAAACATAGCTACCCCAAAGGCCTCTTTACAGAGAAAGCCCAGATAAAGTCACAGCTGCAAATGCTCCACCTCACTCACCCTATCTTAAGTAGACCATCCCACTAGGGGTAAAAGTCCTGATTTTTTTCACCTTTCAAGACTCCAGCCCCCACAAAAACAGAAAAAAGGCCTTGTTTCCACTTCATGGAAAACTTTCATACTGGCCGTCTTGCACATCTTCCATGAGAGGACCGTAACCAAAGGAAGTTAATTTCTGAAAGAAGGATTGAAATGAGCTTGGAAAAATAAAAAAATAAAAAAGCTTTTGCAGTAAAACTTTCCTCAGATTTTCCAGAAAAAGGGAGGATCTCCTTAAAGCACATGAAACCAAGCCTTCTAGTAGTGGTAATTCAATAACTGCATATAAAGGAAGTTTAACATTTTTCATTTACATCGTGAAGCAAATTTACTGCTGTTGCTACATCAATGAAGGCAAATCAATCCTGAGCTATATCCACAAGGGCATTGCTTGCAAAGATAGAGATGTGATCATCCTAGATTCCTTAGCATTTGTCAGACTGCCTAGAGTGTTGCGTCCACTTCTGGTCCCCACAATACAGAAGACAGAGTGGAGACAGTCCAAAGAAAGGCTAGGAAGATGATCAAAGAGCTGGAGAACCTGCCCTAAGATTGAAAGGAAAGATTGAAGGAGTTTGGTCCTTTCGTCCTGGAGGAGGCTCAGAGGAGACCTCATCATAGTTTTCTACTACTTGAAGAGAGACTACAAAGAGGATGGAGTCTCTGTCTTCATAAGCAGCCACACTGAGAATAACAAGGGGCAATGTGTACAAGTTTCACTGGGAGAGTTTTTAATCCTGATACAAGAAAAAAATCTCTGACAGTGAGAACAATCACTGAGACAACCTCCCCAAGGATCTGGTGGCAGTTCCATCACTGCAAGTTTTCAAAATGCAACTGGACAGGGTGCCACATAATTTCATCAGATCTCTCTTTTCCAGGAAAGGTTGGACAAGGTGACCTTTCAAGATTCCTTCCAATCGGGGCTGATCTATGATTCTATAAATCCAACTTCCTGATTTTTCAGAAAACTACATTATAAACGTCACATGACTGAGCTCAGAAAGTCAAAATCTTTTTAACACTACACCTTTTGCATGTACACTACAGTGCAGTCCAATTACATAATCACTTATTTGTCGATATCATATTTTTTTCTCCCACAAACTCAGAGACAGACGTAATACCTTCTCAGGTATTTCATTGCCATAACGTCCTACTGTGTCATTACCGACTGATTTTATGTGATTAAATTCTCATCTCTCTGCAGTAAATATTTTATTATTTTGGTCAGCAGTCATATACTATAGGCTTTTCTTCAACCAGCAGCATTGATGCCTTAAGTTCAATTTTGAGATGAGATTTTACTTTTACCTGTGCACACAGATAAGATAAATGCATACACAGTTATCCTACAAGTGCAACTCACATCTCACAACATTCTTAAGCTTGGCTACTCGTCAAATACACTGACAAACCATGCAATAGCAGTGGCTAACCTGTGATCAACAAATAACAGTGGGCAGTAGCTGAAAAATGTATTTCTGAAACATTTTCTCAATCCTTGGGAAACAAAAATACTCAAAAACAGAATTTCATTCTGCTCTTGAAAATGAATTAAAAATAACCACCCAGATCATCAGCCAGGCATTAAACATGAATGATCTTACATGCAATGTAGAATAAATCTGTGAAGCAAACCAGCTGTGCTACAGACTTACAGAACTATTCACTAGACAATACTAAGATGTTGATGGATCAGTAAATCCATGTTTTCCTTCTGGCCACAGGAATACAAGACAGACCAGTAGTTAGAGACTGCAATAGTCAAGAATGCAGATTTGGCTCACACACTTTGAAAGGCTGAGACAGATAATTGATTTGCCAGACTTTCTGGCATACACAGAGTGTTTAACAGCACAAAATGCAACATTATCTGAAGTGATATGATAATTGTACTTCAGAAATAGTAGCTGACAATGTAGTCAAGAGTTGCCTCTTAAAGGGATTTTATAAGTGTGACATTTCTTACCTTTTGAATACTTAACCTTACTCCTGCACCATGCTTTTACCAACAGGACTGCTGAAGGAGCATGCAGAGAAAAAAAAAAGAGTAGAAAAGAGCAGCACTGGAAACTATACTATTTAGTAAGGAATTACACTCAGAATACACAAGAATAAAAATATTTTTTCATAATAAATTAAGTATTATTTATAGGATAGGTGGGTAAAGAATTGACTTTGGAAAAAAAATAATTTAAGCAAGGTGTTCTTTTCTTCCCCCTGAGACATTCCTTGTGGGAACACATAACTAATCTTCCTTTCCAGTATCTCCATTATTTCTTTGAGATGCAGGGAATTTGAGCTTCAAACCAGGACAAATAATTTACTAGTTACTAACAATTGTTATGTTGACTCAATTTTCTGTTTTAAAAACAATCAATTTTCAGTTTAAAATACATATTAATATAGACACAGTAATTCTGTCGTTCAGTCTGAACATATTCACTAGCTGAAGTTGTTCTTATGGCTTCTTTCCTCTCTAGGAAACTTACAGATTTGGCTGTATTTTGTTTATAGAATCATCCCATTCCGGCCTGATGAAGATTCAAAAAAAGCCAAACCTTCTGCAATAAAAGATTTTTTAATTGGAGGCACAAGGACATGTTCAGTGAGACCAGATTCTGTTCTGCAATGAGGAAAGTCAGTTATAGACAGAAAAAAAGAAATGCTGCATTTGACAAGTGGTCTTCCTTTGTACATAAGACAAGTAACTTCGAGAAACTGTTTCACTATACCACATATAGGGCCCTGTAGGGTTTTTTCAGATAAAAAGAAAAGCTCATAGATTCAACTGCACAGGTGTCAACAAGAGCCTAATCAGACAACACTAGGCTTGCAGAAGGCAGGCATCTAACTGCAGAACCATTATTACAAATGATGACAAATAGATGGAAAGGGTTTGGTTTAATGGTCAGAGCTTAAAGTGAGCCTGTAAGATCTATATGTAATAAAAACCTTTCAATGGTTGTGTGCTGAAGAAGTTGATAAAAGAATTTGTGATATACAATGGAATATGGAATATGATAGTGGTATTATAGTATAGGTATTTCTAACAGAAATACAATCCTAATGACTTTTTCCTAGATGTTTTATAACATAATCAGTCTTTGGAACATGTGTGTATGGGTGCATGCACAGGTTTAATCAGACACATAGGCTGTAAAGTCTGATAGATGTTGGACATCTCTCACTTAATTAGAACATCTCTTGAACACCTTTACAAGGCTTTCTGTAATTGTGAACACCTCAGTACTTTTATAAATCCAGTCTATGTTTTCTTGAACCCACCGACATGACTCCTACATGAAAGAGCACAGCTCTGTATGAACTGTAAGTGCAGTTTCTTGTAAAAAATGCTTATTCCATCTCTTTCTAAGTAACTGCATTTCTGGAACATATGATACACAAGAACCTTAGATTAACAGGCATTGCTTTATCACTTCTAGAAAAGCTCTGATCTCATTTCCAGAAGGGAGAATATTAAAATTCATTCAAAAGGTGGAAATCAAATCTTAGGTGCCCTATGCACTTCGGAACACTGGTATCCTTAAAGCAATACCATTTAGCCTCCCAGATCTGTAAAAACAAACTTCTGCCCTTAATAAATACTTTCATTTGTGTGCCATGTATTCATCTCTTGGCACTTCTTGGTCCTTTACACTAAGAAAACATAACAGGAAACTCAGGAGAGACAGAACCATACCAATGCTGGACACAGTGGGAGCTGCTCACAAGTCCAATACAGACTGTAAAAGGTGTCTAAAGAAAATAGTCCAATTTATTACTTCTTATTCAAAAAGCAGTATATAGCTTTCCTCAGTGTCTGGGAAACAAAGAACACATGTGCAAGCAAGGCAGAAGACCATTCCTCAGCTGGCAGAACTTACCCCCTTCCCTTCACTGAAACTCAGAAACACAGAATACAATATCCCCCTCAATTTGTAACTAATTTTACTATAAATTCTTTCAGTATCTGAGGCATCACTGCATTGGTCACCTAACACAATTCTTGTAGGTTCAGCCATGAACAGTAATTATAGATTATTGTTTTTTTCAGTTAATTATAGCCCCCTTGAATGGGAGGCTCTTGAATAAAACACTTCTCTGAAAAAATGACAAAATAAAAGAGCTCGATTCTGGTGGCCGTATCACAAGGATAAAAGCAGAAAATAATGAGGCTGTGAAGGCAACTAAGGCCAGTAAAACTGAAACAAAGAGTGAAAAGGGCACAATTCCATCACTATTCATAAGCACCATCTCATTCTGCCTTGTGTTTTAATGGACATAGACACAAGGTATTTTGAGTTGTTTTAGTGAAAGAAGGTTGACAGTCAGAATATAAGGAGGGCTCTCTGGACATCTGAAAGAACACAAAAACACCTTGCAACTGCTCTTCTATACATTCATAGCTTTTCACAATGAAGTTAAAAACATGCCTTTTTATACAAGCTGTGTTACAAGATAATTTCTTCTAAAAAATAAACTCATAACAATGCTCTTAAAAAAATTTCCTGATCCATGTTTTCAGCCCACATAGATATTAAACCTAGTTTCCTAGACCCTGAAAAGCTAATTATGCATTCAATTAGAGTTTCTTAATAAAGATTAAAACTCTGAAGTCTATTACAAGCCCATATTTAATTCAACTGCCATTTTATCCATGCCATGAAAGTGTGAGTGGTAACAATGAATATAAATTATAATACATGCCATAGAGTGAATGCTATTTGTCCAAGTACGTTACTATAAAGAATTAAATTTTGCTATCGGTTCCATAATCTAGTTAAAATTGGTATTCTTTATTTGGTCTTTCAATGTAGTCCAATTTCCTACTTTGAAAAACAAATTCTAGGGAATAAAGAAAAGAGATTAATTTATCATTAAGACTCTGCTTAATTGAAGTCAATTCCGAACAAACTTGAATTCAATTTCTGCTCATTAAATTGAATGTGCTCTGCGTTTCTCTCTGCATTGCTTTGAGCAAGCAGCTGAGAACAAGGGACTAACATCAAAATTATTAAATTGAGGAGATTTTATTTGGTCTTCACATGCCAGAGCCGCTTTGATGAGGAGCTGTTTTGGCACTGAAAGGAAACGAGAGCAGCTGGAGGAAAAATCAAATGAAACTAAGCCTCGGAAAATTGAAGAAAACGCAAGCTTAATAATATTTAATAATTAAATTTCCACAAACAATAGCGGCAAATGAAGTAATCTGCAAAGTCTGTGAACTCATTTGCATAATTGATGCCGGTCCCCTGTAAATGAATAATGAAGATAATAAAAGATGTTGCTAAAAATGGGCACAATAACAGCAAATTTCATCAAGCCGTGTGCTCTGATTAATCTGCTCTTGCAAATCAGCAGTGAGCGGGGGATGCGTGATTACCCACACCGCGGCCGGCTGCAGGCGCTGGGCTGGCTGGCTCTGGCCATACTCGCCCCAGGCCCAGCGGTGAGGCTGAAGGCTTCTGAGCCAAGGTACCCATCCAGGCCTGAGTGGCACCGCAGAGAAAGTCTGAGGGCCCCCAGCCAAGCAGGGGGCTTGGGGTTGAGCCTGCACCACAAGGAACACACCCGCTGCTTTTCCTGGGGGTCAGTACAAAGCTCTGCTATTCCTGAAGCCAACCACAGAGTCCTGTTCAGCAACCTTCAGTGAGCCCGAGCCTTTCCTTAGAAAATCCTTTTCCCAGCCATGGAAACAACTGGCTGCAGCCTGCTAGGGGCTTTAAAGCTACAGAAGGTCCAGCTTGGTCATCCTGGCATCTGTGCCGTTACCCGTTTATTCTAAGAATAAAGCCAGCCATGTATGTAACCACTGAAATTTTAGAGTCACACAGTCCCTCACAGCTCTGCCTGAACTTGGACCACAATGGGCCAATGCATCACAAGACAGTCTGCAAGCATAAATCACTGGCCAGGCTGTAATCTGGCTCAAATGTGGGTAGCCATGAAATAATGCTCTTAAGCTGAAAGCTAATTCTCATTTTACTCTAATTTATCTACTCCCACCGGGATCCAACTCTGCAGATTTCACCAATATTAATTAGTGCTTCTCACGGGACTGTGATTTTTTCACAGATTGCAAAAAAGAGGAGGAACCAGTTACACTGTTTCCTGAAGCTGCTATGTAGGCTGGTGGGGGATGCTACACATTGTAAATGGGAAAGTGTTCTGAAAAGTAATATACTTTTATAATACAGCCACTACATCTTTAAAGCATTTAGAAATAAACATTTAGGAAGACATGACTTCATTGGGATTACTCATAGAAGTATTTATAGGAACAGGCCCCAAACATTCCGCAAATATAACTTAGTATTTACTGTGTTGCCTTGAACAAGTGATCTCTCAACCCATTTAACTACTGCAATGAATACAAACCTTTCATTGTATCTAATATTTACATTTCACAGTCAAAGCACAAGATATCCTCTATTTTAATTGTGTTATTTTCCTCAAATACTGAGTCCACTCTAACACTAGCTTTTATTTGAAGTAAAGGGTATGTATTTTATTACAAAATGGAAACTTCAATATTAGAAATCCAAAAGAGGAGCCTTTTACACCCATCTAGTGTAAACCAAAACAGAACAATCTTCTCCAGGTAATACATATTTGCAAGCTGCAATTCTATCAACTTTTTTCTTCCTTTACCAGATCTTACAAACCACAATCTTACTCCTTTAAACATAAAAGGGAAGACAAATCTGCCCTTTGTGGCAAATACATCCCCTTCACTTTTCCTTATGTACTAATATCAAGCAAATGCTTGCATCTAGTTATCAAATCTATGTACAGCAGTTAAAAGAGGTGCAAATGTTTGTTAGGTAAGCCTGGACTAATTGACCAATTACATTCAGTACATAAAAAAGCAGCTAAGCCATTCGACCTAGTATAAGCTGTTTTCCTCAGGAGCTTGACAAGGAGGGAAACAACCAGACTTAAGATACCAGTGGAGCCTGGAAAGTAGGAAGGAGTGGGGCTTGATTGTTCTATTAGGTATGTAGGGAATTGTTTTATTAGTGAAATAGGAACACATCCCATGATATAGATTATAAATCCATGTTATGCAGCTAGGTGAATAGCTTTTAATCATATCTGTGTTTTCCTAATACTTGAGGAATAATTCATCATAAGCCAGAGCAGCCTTTGAACTGCTAGAAATTCAGCAACTTCATCGCTGAAAGCAAGGGTCATCCAGCTGGCTGTGAATTGCTAACGTACAACATCCAATGGTGGTAACCACAAAACAGTCATGAACCAAAGTGAAGTACTGAGGTAAGCCAGGTGTGTATCAAACAAGACTCTTCCTACTAAACAGTACAAACAACACAGAACAAGACTAAGGATTCCATTAGATTTGCAAAGTGGGGAGTCACTCATAAGGGAGAACTGAATGAATAAAAAAAATAAAAGCACACATGGAAACTGGGATTTGATTTCTGATGGAATTGATATATTTGCAGTGAAAGCTAGCTAACGTACCAAGTTTTGTTACAAGTGAATTTAAAGGAGACCTTATGGTCACCTGAAAGAAATATACTCGGACTTGAAACAAAGTAGCAGGTGGAAGAGTTTTGGTTGGGGCTCATTCTACTCTCAGCTCACCAACTCATCAACAAAATGCTGAGCCAACAAAATGACAAATTACTTCTAAGCAAGGTATGAAATAACAAAAGGGCCGCAGCCATAAAAGAACAAAATGGGTATTGTTATCACAGCATATACATTTTTAAATTCAAAGCGAAGCTCCAGGAAAGAAGAAGAGTTGCACTCTGAATGGTGCTACATTCACAGTTTAGTAGCAGAATATGTTCTGAGGAGATTGCCCTGACTGCATGCTGTGAAAAGGGGGGAAAAGACCACAGAACAACAAAGAAACAACATTAAACGTTCAGGCTGTTCTCACAGAATATGGGAAAATGGCAAAGGAAGAACTTAAACTATGTTCTAGATGTCAGGCAAAAGTACTGATTTCATCCCTGGTCTAACCAGGAGTAAGACCCATTTAATTACTGAGATTTCTTCTTTTAACACCTACAGTTGTTCTTATGCCAAAAGCATTTCACAAAGATCAGTGGTAATTCTGAAAGGAAATATTTGTTGGGATTTTTTTTTGCATGAAGTTTACAGCTAGAACTTGAACCTGCATTTCGCAGGACAGTTCTTTGTGGTGACAAGAAGTCTCCATCATTTCCACCACAGCCCAATCTAAAAGGTTTTTAAAGAATCCAGAAATGGCATATTCAATACTTTCTCATCAATAATCAACACCTTCTGATAAAACACACAATCAAATAATTCTACTGTACACTTGGCTTCACCAAGGTGGCAGTGTTTAATTAAATGGGAATTAATGGTAGTTTCACACCAACATACCTGGAGGAAAAATGGTAATTCTCCTGAACAAATCTAGAACAACCCTGCTTTGGGCAAAACCCAGACTTCGAGGTACATAACCTGTTTATAAACATAGAAAGATCAAAGGGAAACATTTTTTAAATGTTTCATAGTTTAATCCACGATTCATAGGGAATTCTTTATTGCTAAATATTTACACTTTGATATCTGAATAAAACTTTGAAATAATATTCAGTATAGCAGTATAACATAAAAATCCAATATTTTCAAATCATCTAAGTTGGTATGATGTTTTTTTTTCCAAACAGAAATAACAAAGTTTAATCAAGTAGTTTTTAAGATGTCATCCTCCATCCCCCCACATCTTTCTCTCATCATGACCAAAACAAACCAACCAACCAACCCACAACAACAAAACAACCAACTCCAGACTATTTGGCCTGTAAGTCGACATATGAATACTCCATCAGAAATGAAGTTATTTTCAGACATTTTAAACTTAAATAACTGTAACAAAAAGCAAACAAACAAAAAAGTTAAATGGCTTACAGAAATTTCTTTTGCTTATATGGAAAAACTAACTTCAATATAAAAAAATCATAGTTGCTAGCTATAGTAGTGCAACATGTCGGTCATTTAGACAAAACATAATCCAGAATTTCTGTGGCATAGTCACAGCCAAAGAATACGTACAGACATCATCATCTTGACAGTACTCAGCATAATTAGTTTGGAAGTTGGATTTATTTTTGTGTGGGTTTTTTTTGTTTGATTTGTTTTTTGACTAATATGTTTTCCAATTTTTAAAAAGCCCTAAGAGCTAGGTTTTCAGTGTATGTTTCAAAAATAGGTGACACCAAAGCTCTAAAAGTTGACTTCATCTAAACCTTCATGCTTGAAGAGAACCAGTGTGAACTTCTAAAGGAAAGGTAGGTGACCATGGTACTTTTTATGGGGGGATGGGAGGGAAGTAAAATGAACTAGCAAATTAAATGCAAGAATCTCTCCTTCCTTACTGCCAGACAGAACTCTCTTCCAGCCAAGGCTCAAAGGTGCAATGCAACATGTGACAGTTTCAGTATTATTTCTACAGCCTCAGTATAATGATTCAGTATCTTCTGTGTAAAATATGTTCAACAATAAAAATGAATAGGTGCCAATGTATGTGAAACAAGAGAATACCAGGGTCTAAATGCTCTGACATTCCTTGTAACATGGGAAGTCTGAAAACTATGTCACTAGTCTTGAATAATGCCCTTTACAAGCAGAGAAGATGGAAATAATGGAATAGTCACCACAGATCTGAACAAATGAAAATGCAGATGTTTGATTTAAGAAATAGTAGCTGCAGTTTTCAGATAGATTTCAGATAGACTATGTTGATATAAAGCTCATTTTATTTGTTTTTCTTTGTTAGAAGTTATTATCAAGAAATCTTTGTCTGATAGTAGGACTGGGAATAATTAGATTTAGTCCAGTCCAGCCCAATGACTGGTGTATTGACTCAAGACCTGACCTTTGTTGACTAATTTATTAAGAGGACCCTGTATCAGATGCATGAGTTGTAACTGTTCTTAATGACCTACAGTAATCTTAAGTCAGAGAAAAAAATATTCTAATGTGTTATTCTCCATATTAATTTATACACCTGCTATTAGTACAGCTAATTTTCATCTTTAAACAAGGAGATGAAGAACTCTGTTTTTCATTACTTGTCTTTCTATTTAAAAGTATTGTTTATAAATGAGGTAATCTCTTACCCACTAACTCAAAGATGCTAAAACAGGTGCAGTATCTGGGTAAACCTTTGATGTAAAAATGGCAGGAAACGCATTTATTAATATCTTTTTGTAATTTCTCTCCTTTCGTCCTCCCCTCTCCCTTCTGATTCTTAGTGTACCCAAGTACTCCTTAATCATCCAAAACATTTTAGTATTGTGTCAACACATTACATTCAGGACAGCATCCAGAAATACAGACCTGCAGTGCATACCTGTTTTGCCCTCCAGTGTTCCAAACACAAACTGGTACAATTATTTCATTTTAAGTTTTCCCTGAGCTGAAGGTTTTTAGGAAGAAGCAAGTTATACTGCTCTCAATAATAAAGTTATATAATGCTCTCAATAAGCTAACAGATTGCACAAATACTCATTGCAATGGGGCATAAGTACCCATTCCCCAATCTCTCTTCCCTGATTTCTGCCATCCCTAACTGGAGCTCACAGGTGGCTCATAGGAGCCACTCAGTAAAACTGACCAATGTCTTTATAGGATAAATCAACCTAGGAAAACGTGTTAAACCTTTTTGTGCTCTCTTTATCATTCAGCTATCATGTTTCCCTCTATAATCATAGTCAACCTGTGGATTTAATTGCTGGGAAACAGGCTGTCTTTGATCATTTCCATCTGATTATTTTTACCATATCTTGAAACTGTATATGACTGTCTTCCGTGTTAACTTGCCCTGGACAGCAAGACTCAGCTAGGAATTCTGCAGTATCTCAAAAAAAGAAATTAAATATTGATTGGCTGATGGAAATTCTTTCATGCTTTTAGTACAGATTTCTTTCTGGGAGGTTTATCTTCAAACCTTTTATCTTTACATCACCTACGTTGAGTTTTGTTGAAATGTCCACGTTTTAAATGCTCTCTTTTCATTTTTATTTGCTACTGTATAGCTTTTATTATGTTAGTAATGGGACAAGACAGGTAAAAAGGTGCAATATAAACTTATGATCATGGCTTAAAGATTGTTATTGAAGTATCATTAAAAATTTTATTTCTTCTATGAATTCTCGTAACTAGAGCTTTGGCTCATTCCATCACATATTTAGTCATAGCCAGTGAAATTTGGTTGTGCAATATACTCTCTCTTCTAGTAAAGAAGATTTATTGTCATGCTATGCCAACTTCCATACAACTGAAAGTAGGAATGGGCAATTAAATTAATTTTATTGGAAAGCAGTTGCCGAAGAAACGTTTTGCCAAAAAGTTCAACTTGCTAATTAATTGTACTAACAGTGCTCTATAGAACAAAGAAAATCCAGGAGAAAAAAATTGGAACCATCTTTACCTAAAAATATTCCTGCCATACAAAACATAATATTCTGGAACTATTTTCTCAACATTGTTCAGTTTTATCAAGTTATTAATTCTAGGTGGTACTTTCAATGACACTCCCTCAGAGGGAGGATATTAGATATTCACTTGTATGATCTTCACCTTGTATGAAGAGAATGAATAAAAAATGAAGTTCTTCACACTGAACTATTCCAGACTAGTTATTTTCATTTATAAAAGCTGTTTATTTTACTTTGACAGTATGAAGGTTAAATTAACTCTTGAATTTTCTGTTCTTGTACTGTGAAACTAGTGGAAGCACTCAGAACATACTGCTGCCCCTTAAGATGGTACAGAAAGGTAAACCACATGGTCCAAATGTTAATATTCCAGAACTATTAAGGGTCTAAGTCACAGATTCGTCAAAAACTTTTTGACCTGGGATAAGGTTTGTGAAAGGTCTTGATTACTGATACAGAATTACTGAAAATAAAAACGACTTAAGATGCTCTTTTGAAATAGATACAAGTCTTCCATTGCGCATTTTGAATCCCATGCGATATTTCCTATGCACTTCTCAAAACATGGCTGTGTGTTCCCAGTAATTACACTGTTTCTGAACCAGAAACTGAAAGGTTTTAGGTTTCTGTACACATTTAAGGATTTGATTCCATTACTGGATTTTTGCTATTGCCTAAATAGAACCAAAGGTTTTGATCACTCTAGCTATGAAAAATACAAAAAATGTATTGATCATACATATTTCTTTGCTCTTAGCAATGAACTGTAAGTAGAATCTGGGACATAGTCTGCATCAGTTTTTGTAATTGCCTCCTCCACATCATTAGTGAATCTTAATTGGATTCACTTGAGAGGACAGTTTTCTAAACAGTGAGGCTGTAAAAAATGAAGTTACAGGGCTTTCACTTGAGGTTACCAAAAACATAAGAGGGGAATCACAGGTCACTGCAGCCATACTGTAAATGCATACACAGTGCACTGAGCTGCTAAGCTGAGAGCAACACAAAAATAAGCCCATAAAATAGACCAGTACTGGAAATATTTGCTATATTTATATATGTATATTTGCATACAGCAGAACATTTTAAATTATTGGTTCAGTATTCCAGCTGATAAACCACAGCCTCATTATTATAGTACCTGTCTCATTGTTCAAAACGCACTTGTTCATTACGAAAGCCTGCTATATTGTAACTAAATGTAAATCTTAAATATGCAGTCTTATCAACTATATGTAGAGTATCTTTCAAAACTATGTCTTCAGCTAAAGACTGACTACTTGCCTTAATTTATGCAAATATAGCCTATAGCAAAAAGCTTTGTATATTTGTTTCCCTATGGTATTAGTATTCACAAAATAGGACATTCTTTCAAGGGCATTTTATAAACGCAGAACTATAATTTATATAGCAAATTAAATCTCATTCAAAATGTGTGCACTGAGGTACAGATTAACATATTTAATTTCAATATTACCTGCAAACTTATTTTTTCTGTGCACTGCTCTAATTAGCCATATAAAATCAAGACAGTATATTGTAAGCAATTATTTTAGTGGGAGTAGAAAGAGAATCTGAATTAAATATATGGTAAGAGATAATATCTTATGGAAATTAATATACTCATTTGTATCAAGAAAAATGTGTTCTAGTTTAATTTTGTAAGATAGTTTGGAGTTCAAAAACGTGACTCGTGTAGTTGCAGTTTTATAGTTGCTAAGATGTTAGGCTATGGAACTGCTTTTAAGATTCTTATTAATGTGCTAGTGCTCATTCTTTGATATCTACAGATTGTCAGTTGCTACTAATGTCATTTCAGATTGTGAAATTTCTCCTATTATGAATATTCACTCCCCCTACAGTCAAATGTTTAAATTGTTAGTAACTGTGTAAAAAAGTTGTCCCATCATTTAAACATATACGTTAACTTGGCTCTTCATAATTTTACTTTTGTAACTAAACACTTGAGAGAATTAAATGATGGTGAAGAGGTTTTTTTTTGTTTCAGTGAAATCCAAAAGTCATCCTATAAAAAGTATATTTATCTTTTCCATTTTATAACGAAAAAAAGTTTGAAAGCTAAGTACTAAAACAATGCTTAAGGATTAAGAAAAAAAAAAATCAACAAAAAGCAATCCATGCAATAACGAACTTCAACTATCTCTTCCTAATGCATTTTTCAATTGTGATAGGATACAGACAGCAGAAGCCATTTTCTAGTAGTAAGAGCATTTAGCTGATCAAGCTGCTGTAACTCAGAATTTGACACTCAATTTAAATTACAGAGTTAGCAACACGTGCCATAATTAAGTTTCCTTTCTAAGAAGGTTAACAGACCCAGAGAATTATTCCCACTCCTTGCTCACAATTTAAGGATCTCCTGTGAAAACCAACACTACCCATATGGAAATCTGATGCCTGTACAACTAGTTTGTGGCCTTAAAGTTACCCTTCCTCACTTTTTGGCACAGAAATCACTGCCTGACATAAATGCCTTATATCTCCTGGCAGAATGACAGCATGGGCTTTTATTATTCAGAAGGGCCAACAAGAACCAGGATGATGATGATAAAAATGAAGTCTGATTTTTCTTTCCTGCCTCCAGAAACACACAAGAGTAACTAATGTATAAGAAACTTCCTGTCCTAAGTCTAGAATGCTGAAGAAAAATTTTCCCATACCATGAAAATTCAAAGCTTTGAAAAGTTTTACTGTTTCATATCTGAATCATATCAGTGACTTATTCAGAGCACACAAAAGTGCACACAAGCATTTTCTAACTCTTCCTTGAGCATTTTCACTCATTCCATCTGAGCATGCTGACTATGTGGAAGTCTGATGTAAGTCATTCTCAATCTTCTCACTTAAGCCTTCCCACCTCTTGAAAACAGTAAGGTTTCATAGGACAAACTTATACCTTGCCAGTCTTAAGCAGCCAGCCAGTGTTAAGAAAAAAAGTGCATGTGTGTAAAAATACACACTCCTGTGAAGCAGCTGAGTTCAGACAAGTCACAGTATTCAGTGAAACTTATTCCATTTTACAAATCTCAAATAGTTTCCCTGACTAAAGTTTCCTATCCTCTATATTAAAGTGTACAAGTAAAAGAACTGTAAATAAAATATATTTTATTTAAAACTTCCTTTAGAATCAAAGGACAAATTTGCAGCATGGCCTCAACCCAACCTCTAGAAATATGTGGAAGGACTTCAGCTGTGACAGCAGGCCTTGCACTCAACATAAAGTGCAGTAGGAGTGACAGAAAAAGTGACAGACAAATTAAAGAGCTACTTCTGTTTTAGCAATTTTTTGTGACAGCATTTTAAAAGTTTGCTGGGCAATTGCTCTAAAATGACAGTGTGCTGCTGAGCTGGTAGTGCACTAAGTACATAAAAGAGCTTGTCAATAAGTATTTCAATAGGAATTTTCAAACTCACGGGAACTTCAGTGTAAGCTATTAAAATATTAAACTCCATCAGCTTTCACAGATGTAAAATTTCTGCTGCACCAATTTTGCTAATTATCTATGACATTTATGTTTGTGGCAGAAATGTTACATACTTCAGAGACTGCTCATTTCTACCAGCTAGTTATTCATTCTACATCCTGGTGGCTTAAGTCAGCCCATTTGTAATATCAGAAGCAACAGACAAAGTGCTCAAACACAGATCTTTAGACTGAATGAGGCAGTTTTTAATTTTTTTCCTCAGATTCTTCTTTTTTTGTAAAGAAATTATTTCCATGAGACATTTTAAATATGAAGGCTGTTCTGAAAGTAGCGCTTTCCACTTTATTCTGCTGGCCTACAAAATCGGAGGCAGATGATGGTGGGATGGCAGTAGAGGCTGAATTTTCCCACCAAAATCCCATTACAGTTTGTTGCTGTGCAACAGATGGCAGCAGCGGGGCAGTCTGACAGAACGGGATCTGACATGGAAGTGCAGATAAAGCAAATGCCTGTCATTTAATCCCTCCACGCAGGGAAAAAAGAAAATGTCCCCCATTGACATTCATTGACACTTGCTGAACGCTTCTGAAGACCAAACAGTGGATGTGAGCACAAAGCAGTGGGTGGTGTGCTTTAGCAGCGGTGACAAAAAACAGCAACCACCTATGCTGGTACAGATTTTTTTTTTTTTTTACAAGCATGGCACGCAGGCTCTTGCTCATGGCTGGCAAAAATGTGCAGTTAACAGTAGTGACTCTTGAAAAAGATTTTTTATAGCTGAGAATTCTCTCTATCAAGTAGTGTCATCGTTCTCTTTGTATCTGCTATATTTTTCCATGGAAATTAATAGCAGGCATTACTTTCAGAGCAACTATAGTACATTTTAAATGCATTTTCATCTAATTGTAATTGACAAGATGTCAAATATGACTACGTTGTTATTTTATCTCAAAGAAAAACGGCCAGCTTACAAAGCAAGTGTAAAAGTGCTTACGTAATAGGAAAAATCCAAGTTACATTACTAGAGACTGGTGAAATATTTCATATCCACTCTATATTATTTACCTTCTAGATACATATTTGCTCAAAATTAATAATGTACCATTTTGACATTTGGAAACATAGCCTCATTTGAGTAGTTTAAAGATTTTGAGTATTTCAATTAAAAACTGGAATGGAGTTTTTCCTCACACACATCAGACATTTCCCAATCACATTAACAAGTACTGTCTTAATCTTTCCATTCAAAGTGACTGGTGACATTTTTCATCATATTGCTCTAGCCGATGAGGTATTAGAGTAAGAATGATACAAAGTTAGTTTAAATCAGATATTCAAGTGATTCTAATACTTTTGGTAACAAGTTTTAATCCTGGATATAAATTCTGCTGATGGAAGACGTAAATACAGACACAGACAAACACAGCTTTTCACTGTCATTAGTTTGAACCTATTCTGCTTCAGTAGTGTCCAAAACTTACTTGCCGTAAGCTGGCAAGTATGATGCTACTAGTAGGAAAGTTCTTCTAAAACAGAAGATAATCTGAGATGCACAAATCTGTTTCATTTTGTAATACACCAAAAAGACAATGACTGTCACTGAATTAACTTCTCCCTAGTTACTATCATCCAAATGGAATGTGAAAGACTGTATTTTGTCACACACGAGTGCGATCTCCATTCAGGCAAAAGCTCTCAACAAAATAAATGGAAATTTTGTCTAGGACCCTGTTTTGGAAAATGCTTACACACGTGCCTAACTTCAGATTCAAGTAGTCCACAGTACCACATGCTTAAAGTTTACCCCATATAAATATGTGGGCTCAGTGCCTGAAAGGGAGTGCAAAAGTGAGCCTTACATTAATGGCTCAGGGGTTCCAAGAGGAATTACTTATAGAAACTTATATTAAGACTACCATGACTGAGTCTCCCAGTCGCTTTGAATACCTCTTCCTATTCTCCAGTCATTTCCTTAATAATTCAAGGCTCCGATGAGGCAGACACAAAAGAGAACAGGTATCCCCAACTACCTTAACCAATGCAAAGATTCACATGCTGCATGAGTAATTTTGTTCCAGACCCTGTTCTCAATCTTATCTTTGTCCTCTAATATGATAATGTTAGATCTGTATTCATCAGACTATGGGAACACACATTTGTAGCAATAAGAGCACGGAAAGATCATTTTGTGTCATTAAAATTATTGCTATATTTCATTAGGAATGCTATGTTCCTGTACTTAGATCAGATATGCCAATTGCAAAGTTGTAATCATCATATAATCACCAAGATGTTGCTATATTTGAATATCATATAAGCCTACCATCAGAGTAACCCATTGTCACCTACCACCTCAGAATACAGAGAATACTGCTCTACACTGACTCATGCACAGATTTAAAAAAAATGCCTATTATGGATATCTATTAGGGTAATCAATTTTAATAATTTGTTTCTAGAAGCCTGTGATTTTACACTCAAAGGGTAGAATATTTCAAAAAGTCTCTACATCTGCAAGAAAGGGTGCCCTGGTTGTATTAAAAATAATAATAATAATAATAACCTGTTTATATTAGCTAATTTTTACAATGTGGTGGCTGGTCTGACAAAATTATATGAATCTGAAAGCCTAAGTCCATTACACTAGATCATTTGCTTGCCTATAAGATGGCTAGAAGGTGTTTCCAGACACTAAGAGAGCATAATGTGATAGAAAGTATTTCCAGTCCTACTTGTAGAAGAGCAACTTAACATTAAAAGAACTGTGCATCAATCTGCCCTCTCAATGTCCTTGAAACTCCAGCAGACCTGATGGTGTAGATCTGCAAAATACAAGCCCCAGGACCTCACAGATCACAACGGAGGGAACAAACATCTTCCCTTCTTGCCACATCTACTGACATGGGTAGTAATGAACGTTGGCCACTTTTCCCTACTTAGTTAAAAATATGTAATGTATACTGCAAAATAAGCATGCAAGAACAGCAGTATTTCAATTGAAGTGGATCCAAAGACTGGTTAATAATTTATTTCCTGGAAACCCCACTACAGAATTTTTTAATTCTACCCACAGAGGGACAATCTGGCAGATCAAATAATCTGAGCAATTTTGTTTTAGCATGATTTGTATGGCTTACACCTGCAAGAATCTCCTTACATAAACTTAAATTTCACTTAGATAAAGTTTAATATTTGTATTTGTTTGTAGATTGTTTTCATTCACTTACTTACCCAGCAATATCTAATGATCTAATAGAAGTTTTAAGATAATTTTAAAACTGTTCAGAAAATTGTCTATCTACTAAAACGATTGGGAATCATTCAGCATCATAAATGAAGGATGGTATTCCAAGGTCCTGGCTCTGTCCTATTCCTCCTCCTCTGGATAATTCCATCTGATTACACATGCCCGCTTTTTTTTTTTTTTTTTTTTTTTTTAATTTTAGGTTTTCTGCTTCCTGAGCTACACCTGTGGAAACTTAATCACAAAATAAAATGAAGAAACACAATTACTAATATGGTCCCAGATATTTCCTTATTACTAACTATCCCTCACAGTGAACCAAAGGAAGATAGTGCCATTAAAAAAAAAAGGGGGGGGGAAGGGGGGAAAATCAATGCTTCCATTTCCTTTAATTTTTCCTCAAACGTAAAAACAAACAGGAAGGAAGGGAGGATGGGGTGTAGAAATTGGTCTGTAGTTCACTAGAACAGAAAACATTTTTACAGTCTGTATAAAACTTTTGTTAAGGGAATCTACAAACAAAAGAATGCATTCTTATTGAGCCTGTTTAAGTATCTCAGTGCAACTACCAATACTTACTCATCTCTGACATCTCTTCCCCCACAGAAGTGATGTGGAACAGCTATATTGAAGAACCAAAACTTTCTTCAGATGGGTAATTCAAGGTCCTGGGCTCACAGATACCAGCTCTGTTTTTCCAGTATAGAATTACCTGTGCCAGTATCATCATATCGTCCAGCAGGAAAGACTTAGAAATGTATTTGCTTGTTGCTGGGGAGCAGCAATATTTCTACTACCTGAGAAAAAGTGGTCCTGAACATCACCTAATAGTTCAGTTGTTCTTATAAGCAATTATCTGATCCCACAGCATAGTGCCTTTACAGATCTTACATAGGATTATTTTGGATCTGAATTGACAAGACAGAAGTTTAAGGTCTAAGTCTTTATAATCACACATGCTAACATCTTTTCCTCCATGAAACACAAAAAATAAAATACACGTGATATCAGTACTTCTAGTATCATTCATATTAAATGCAATTCTGAGTTACATAACACTGTATAGATGAAGAATTGGTATCATATGTCAAAATGTCACCTGACAATTTTAATTTTTTTTTCCAAACAGAGATGAAAAAGCCACCACAAATACTTTTAATGACATCTAAAATCAGATGAGTTTAAACCTCTAATTCGCTAAGACCTAAAACTTAAAGGTTGAAGGATGTATGTTCCCTTGGAATCACACAGAAGTAATCCACATTTTTCATCAGACCTTTGACATTATAGGAAAATGTGACAGTAGTAATACTATGATACTATACACTGCTAGATGAGTTGGAGAAATTAGATCGGCTATCAAATAGACGTGGACAGCCTTACTAGAAAACTTTCAGTTGGTTCACAAACATGCATCAGTAATGGTTTGTCTTCAGCAAAAGAAAAATTGTCATATTTCAAAGCAACTGTAAATTGTTTCATTAAAAGCTCCCTGTTTGTCCCTTATTAACAGCAATCACTGTCTGAATTTTTTCTTCTCTCAGCATGGCATTGCCATGTGTTGGCATCACCAAACTCTACCACCACTCTTTAAAAAACAGACCATACTATTAATTGTTAGTAACCTTACCATACATTAAAACTGGTTTGCTCCCCTTTACTTTGATTTGTAGTACAAGGCTTTCAATTTCACAAAGTCAAGGCTTCACTGTTACCAGCAGACAAGACAGTCTTTACAAACTTCCACCACACTTGGCAATTAGACACTTATATTTTATATGTATGCATATTAATATATATTTTCTTGGAAAAGTAGAACAATTCCCTATTCTCATGACTTCCTGTAGTTCCAATAGAGAGAAAATCTCAGACCAGAATAGCAGTGATGGAAATAATTATTCCTGCAATCTTATGCTTTCTTAACATCTGATGGAAACAGTAAAAGTGACAACTAAGGCTCAAAGAGAACCTTGAAGCAACTACTTAACCATCATCAAGGCTCTGTTTAGTGTGAAGTCTAGTTGTTTTCTCCAAGAGGTCCACTAAGAAAGGTTTGTTGAGCATAAATTAATTTCACGCTTAGTGCAATGAAGTATCAGCCTGAAGCAAAATCAAATCCATCACACTTAGACTCACAAACAGCTCTATTACATCAACACAAACTCAGCTGAGAAAAGTGAATGAATCTGTGCACCCATTAAATAGTAAATTGTCATACTTGCATTTATTAGTAACATAATAGGCTTTATTTTTGTATGTAAATACTGTCATGTTAATAAGGGAGTAGAATATTAAAAACTAGAAATTAGCCAGAAAGATCTATTTCCTTTTCCTTACTCAGAGACTACAAACACACAAGATGTCAGAGAACACTCCCTACTAATTTAATATCAGAGGAATGAAATATTTTCCATATCTTACTGCACTCCACTGGAAACCTGTAACAGTTTGCATCTTGCTTTTTTAAGAAAGGAGATCAAAAGAGGATGTTACTAGAAAATGAGTTGATCCAATTTTTCCTGACTCCAGCTTTTCCTCATTCTCACTGCCCAAAGTGGCAGCCAACCAAAATGCTGTGATTTGCACAGGGAAATTGAGTCAGGTTCTGTCTTGGAATAAAGTAGGACTATGCTTTGCTATGCTGATCAAAGGCACTGTAGAATCACAGAATGGCCAGGGTTGGAAGGGACCTCAAGGATCATGAATCTCCAAACCCCCTGCCACATGCAGGGCATTCTTGAGGCATATTGTTCACTCCTCTTTTATGGGGTTTTACAGAAGAGAAAAACTGAAGGTCATAGTAGAAGGGTGTTTCTTTCTAACTGAAATTTAAAAATAAGAATTCTATGTTTTACTACATAGACAGAACACCAGTTCTTCCAAATTTCTTGTTCCATTGGGATTTTTCCAGTTTCCCTTCTACACCAGGAAATTTTGGTGTAGGAAAATTAGAAGCAGAAGCCACAGTAGGTGAAAAAAAAAAAAAACAGCTTATTTGTAGGTGACTGTGAGGGTTCTTTCCAACACCATCCAAATGAAGACTGCAGTTTTCTGTAGCTTGCAGGAATTCAGGGAGTAGCCTGAGAAGTGGGTGTGGATACATGGCTTTGACTCAGCAGAAAGTGAACAAGAAGAGAGAGAACCTGAGTTTGCTGCTGCCTTCCTCTTGCTATTTTTTCTGTCCAATAACATAGTTACACCACAGGTGTTCCTGAAGCAGCCCGCCTCTCCCCACTGGCAGCCAGTGTCTCAGCTAGTGCAACTGTAGCCAACTTAAGAAGTCACAGTGCCTCAGTAATCTACAGCAGGGATAGAGTCATTGTGGATATTCTTTTTGATACAAAACTGCAGATGCCTGAGATCTGCCTTTCGTATGAACTTCTGTCAGATCCTGGAAGATGATGAACACATCTTCAGCAGGGACCTCAGAAGTGATAATATAATTATTCCAAATTTTGGACATGTGGTATATCATTCTGGAGTTCCCCTAAACTTAAATGAGATAAAAATTAAGAGCATTTGTCATAAGAAGCAGTGACAAATATTCCTGCTACTGGCTTGTCTTTCTTATTGGGAAAGGTAGCATGTAAAATACTACTGGATTGTTTGCTGCAGCTGTATGATATCAATTTATTAGAACACACTGATGTAAGTAGGAAGCATAAGCATTGCATCTGCCAATAAAACTATAGCTATAGAAAAGCACTCATCATCATTTATTGCCTTTACAAGAGTATGTTCAAGTATGTTCCAGAGAGACTTGCATTAGGACAACCAATAATTTGTGAGTTTTCTATTTTAAAATAAATAAAATCAATGTATCATAATATTCAAGACTAATTTTAACCTTCCTCTGGACAAGTATATATGTATATTCAAAAAAAAGAAAGAAAGAAAGAAATCACGTACTCAAACATAAAAGCCCTACAGGAAAAAAAAATCTTATTAGTCCAAATCAAAAGCAATAATTATGCACACAAGAAATACATCCAAAACAGTACATTTAATGGTAGGTTCTCACTTATTCAAAAGCTAACCAAATCAGCAACTCCTTAATGAAGTAGGGCTATTTAATTCAGAAGCAAAACCACAGTGTTCACCTTGTAAGAAAAGAAACATAGAGACCCTATTAAAGGAGAAATGAGAGCTGGAGGACAGGTGTTTGGAAATGCATACACATTAAATAGGAATAAAAAAGGAAATAATGCACATTTGCTTTCTGAGAAATTCTGAAAAGTGCTGGTTGAGAAAAACAAAAGAGTAATAATCAAACAAAGCTTGTTCTCTGATTTTCTCTGCCAAGACCAGAAAAAATGAAGAGAAAAAAGAAAAGAAGTATCTGAGGATATGAACATACTAACTGGCAAGCTGGACTGTGAGTAACTGAAGGGACATGCAAGATAAATGCTCTGTGTGCCAGGAAAAATGACATGTATGTTAATCATTAACAATCTGGGAAAGAATTAAAGTGCCTATGCACTCCACAATAATCACAATCTCTGGACCTTAACGGAGTGAAATTATTTAAATAGAAAAACACACAAAAGTTAAATTTTCAGTTGGGCAATACATTTCAGTATAATCATTATTCAACTAACATGAAGAAAAATCCTTTTGCACCCAAATCTCTTGTTCCACTTCAAAATTAAACTAGTCAACTATTAAAAAACATGTTTTGTATGAAAAACTCTTGAAGACCAGTTTAATGCTGTGCTTTCTAAGGCCTCTTTCCACTTCTGTTAGATCTAGCTGTTTGCTACTGCACAGATGCAGCAAACTGTAAGCATCGCAATGGGGGCTGGAGGGGCTTGGAAAGAGCATCTGGTTCAAGGTTAAGCTGAGATAAGTCTAAAGCAAGTTATGGCTTTATCTATGTCTCATCTTGGCTCTGCAGTATGACCCTCTCTTCTTGCTGAGCAGCACTATCTGATTTTGATAATATGTATCAGCTGACAGACTTCCTGTTGAGTTTTATTCTTGCCACTGAAGTTTCAAAAGGCGCCTTCAAGGAAATATGGATATACATTTAGCAAACTTAAAGACATTTGGAAATAATTTTACTAGTCAGTTTCACTGTCAACTATTTGTCAACAATTGGTAGTTTACAAACACAAGTGTCTGTTAAATCTTTTTGGCTATTCACAGATAATTTGAGTTTCATTAATTTCTAGTTTATTCCTAACAGTGTCTTGGTAATCTTATCTTACTGCTATTTACTGTTTGAAATACCCTATAAAATACTACAAAAATATTGGAACAACAACATATTAAACTGGAAAAAGTCAGCAGAAGACGACAAACATTGTCTGAAGTAAAGAGCAGAACATGGCTCAAAGGCCTGGATCACATTCTGAGAACATTTCATCTGAACTACGGTAGCAATACTATCCAAGTCACCAAACTTAAAGAGGTTTTCAAAGGATTCAGGCTTTGGCCCATCAACGCAGAAGCAGTTACATCAATTCTAGAATACGAGTACTTTTGCTTTTCTGAATTGCAGAAACAGATGACAGAGCTATACCATTAAAGACCATAGATACCATAAAGTCTGGAGCTTCAAGCTTGAGCCAGAATGGGACAAGATGCTTACATGTATTTCTATACTCCCGTAACCACTTAGTAGTTTGGATTTTGATTGAGTCCCACTCCACACCAAAACTACTCAGATAAATCCTTGTCTTCTGCCTCCCATCAACCATTCTAAAAATTCTTTCCCTCAACAGAAGTGTTCACATGTAAGAATGGTTTTAAAGAGTTCAAACTCTGCATTCAGTCTGACGAGCACTGCATTTACCAGTAGATTCAACGTAAGGTGCTTCTACAGTACCAGACCTGGCATGCTTTTCCAGATATTCCGATTTAAAAAATGAATTTACATAAAACCAGAGGACAATACTGTGCTCTGAAATATCCTAATTGTAAAATACTTGTTTCTGATTTGTTTATTCAATTTATATAAATATAGCCTTCATTCCAAATACTACACAATGTACACAATGTATAACATCCACAGGTGCTGTTACTCTGTTACTTTTTTGATGGCAAATCTACATTTTCCTAAAACAAAACCAAAAAAAAAAAAAAAAAGTACGTGGTCTAACCTCTGCTCTGCTTTTCATTCAGCATCTAAATATTCAAAGTAATCCAAAGCTTAAACCCACATATTATGAAAAATATCATTTAGAATGAATTTATGCTCAAAATCACCTGTAAAACCTTTCTTCTAAGCCTCAGTTGAGTTACCAGTTGCTTAAATATATTCAACATATTTAGCAGAATCCTACCACCTCTCCTATCCTCACTTAATTAAGAATTACTTCTGCCAGCCACAGGAGAACCAGAAGAGCTTTCTTTTGAGTTATTCACAAAGCGGTAAAATAACACATGCAGATACAGCAGCTGACAACATAAGCAGGGTCAGTATTAGGACAAACTGGCCAAAAAGAGCAGCTTTTGGCATAATTTTAATCAGTCCTTGGGAACATGAAATGTCATGGAGTTTCATGTGAAATGAAATTATCCCTTTCTCTTAGCTTATTTCTGTTCCAACTAATCCTCTAACTCTTTATTAAACATTATCTTTACCATCTGCTCTGGGTGAATGTTCAACACCTTGCAGAAGAACTCGGGCTGATTGGTTTTTATGGGCAACATGATCTGAGTTTTATGCACATACTTAGGATTATGTCAAGGACAAAGAGGATGAATAATCCATTAAATATAATAAGCAAGAACCCATATCAGTGCAGCTAGAACATGTGTTATGTTTCAAAAGCAAAAGATGAATTAGAGATACATGGATCATAAAATACCGTAACCCAGGACTCTTTTTATACTAGGATGTCATTTCCATACACACACACTCTCCACTAAACGCATTTCTGGAAGTGATAGATCAGTCCTGATGAATCAGACTTTAGTGCTGAAATGGCACTTCCAAGCTTACAACATGCAAAGAAACAGCCCCACAGAATTTGACATTTCCTCTAATGTGGAACAGATGGTAGCAAAATACATGCACTACGCATAGGTCTTAAAACCACATCTATATGGTCAATAATAGAATGTTATTATATTCACACACTTTTTGAAAGTCTCTAAAATAGATCACTATGCAATGGCTACCATTTAAAAATCACAAACTAACAACTTACATTTTAAAAAAGTGATTGAAAATGAGCCAAAAGTTGCTATCAATTAAATCAAATTACTGCTTCTAACTTGTGATAACCACAAACATTAAAATAACATTACCACTATTAATAATGATAATTAGTTTAATGTATATCATCCCACCAAGATTTTATTTGCTGCAAAACATGTAATTGTAGGTTTGATTTCTTGCTCACAGCATTTCATGTAATTACTCACCTCTTTCATCTTCACGCAGCTGTTGTAATAATTCATCATCCTTTCACTAACCTTTGAGACCAAAATAGTTATCTCCTCTCTTCTACTATAAACACTTATGATCTCATAATGAAAAACCTGATCACAACATGTACATTAATGATATAATGGACAAGATGTCTTTATTCACCCACTTGCAGAAGGTTTGCACTACACATCCTTGTGGCATGCTCTAAGATGTAATTACAGGCAAGTCTTCTAAACATTTTCAGAATTTTGCAGAGGATCATTTGACCCATAATAAGCAGTAGACTTAACCAATGCATCATTCTACACGTAAAGGGAAGTATCAAGTTTCCTACTGGTGTAGGTCATCTGGACTCTCTGGATTTTAGTAGAACTATGCTAATTTAACCCAATGGTGTGATCTGTAGACTTTTAGCGTGTCACTGATTCTAAGGACTCTGAGAAAGGTAGAGCTTGCTAACTACCAGATCTGCTACCACAGAGTACGAAGGATGCCCAGCTGAGAGTTTTGACTGACAACAGATAGCAATATTATATTCTGGTACTTCAAATGCAGTACACTACATGCTTCAGCTGGCCAGGAGCCTTGATCTCATTACCTGTTCCTCTAGTACCCATTGGAGGCAAAATAAACAGAACAGAATCACTAGAACTTTCCAGTGCATGCCATGCTCCAGATCATTGCACTAGTAGCTCATTGGAGAGGGAGATCAAATTAGACCCTAACTCATTCATGGTATGGAAATCTGCTGAGGTTGTATACCCTTATCTAAATCTCAACTGTGTTCGGTGGTAAATGAAAATCTACTCAACAGTTGTGCAGCCAGGGTTCTTGGAAAACTTATTTTCCTAAACTTCAAGGCTAGTGACCAGCATAGAAGTACAACCCACAAAAAAAATAAGTGTAATTCTTCTCTTAACACACATAGGGACTTCTTTTTAGGCTGACTAGCCTTTCCGGATTCCTCAGTTCAGAACACAAACACCATTACTAAAAGAATGAACATCCTCAAAATAAAGCAAAACAAAACATAAAAAAAATATTCAGGGTAAATATCACATAGGAGAGGACTCTTCTATTCATGAGCAGATAAAAATGGGTTCCCAAACACTTAAGCCTGGTCAAAGATTGTAGATTACTCATCAGAAGGGACTCCACTCCCAACATCTCCCATCCTAACCAGTGGACTTCAAAGAGTCTTAGAAAGTATAGAAAATTGTTGTTTTTTTTTTTCCTGCCAATACTTTCAATTAAACCCTTTTCATATAAAAATTTTTAAGTACCTTTCCAGTTGTGCTTACTGAAGGGTGCCAAGCTTCAGCCTAAAGGGAATTTTAACAGAAAAGATAAGAGTAGCATTCACTCTTATCAAGAAAGCAATTTTCCTCTGGCCATATCTTGTGTATGTACACACATAAACAGGATTTACTTGAGGTAGGACTGGGAGATGTGGAAGAACTCTCTCCAAAATACAAAACCAGAAAGTACAAGAGGAAAAAAAGAGTTAATTAAATTGTTGAAATAAATATTTTATACATATCTTAACTACTAGCATGAGTAATCACAAAATGGATTTGGTTTAGGTTACTAGCCTTTATCCAGATTATCCAGACAATCAGCATCAGATTTAAGTCCACTACACAGACATCTGTAGTAATGTCACATGAAGGATTAGCCTTATCTGACATTTATAATGAATACATGGATGAAAGAAGAGGAAGGAGTAGGAAATGGAGTATAATTGTTACAATATTTAAGAATCTGAACATTTAAAAGCTGAAACCATATTTTCACTAGCCAATTCTGACAAGCATTCCAGTATGTATAAAAACAATCTCAACATATACTGATTTTTCTAAAGCAAAGCAAAAATGTGAAGAAAAATATTATGTATTCTTATATTTGAGTTTTTACATGCAACTAGAACATTACATAAAAATAAAATCTAATTCTGCATATTTCATTATGACATGTGTGTTATCACAGAAATATCAAAGACAGGTTTATCCTAATCAGCAAAGTGGCAAGTGTCTCCTGAAGGGTCTTGAGTACCTTCTGATCCTACTGAGGAAGTATAACAAGAATAGGAGTATGCAGAAAGGCTAATGGTGGGCATTCCTGTTCACAGAAAAAAAACAACATACAGAAAACATCTGATATATTAGGAAACAACTTGATTTATCTAAACATGGAAGTCACAAAATGAGAAGTATAGAGATCAGAAACAGAGAGATGTGTTTCTCTTCCATTCCTATTTAGACTATATTCCATATATAGGCAGGTAGCACTGCCTCTAGAAGAACAGATTTTGACCAACTAGATCAGGTCAAACTCACAAAAAGAAATTGTTTTATCATAAGATTGCTAGGAGAAAGGTCAAATGATGTCTGGTCTAAGTGACTGGAGACCAGGTAATATGAAAACATAAATAATACTGCAGTGGAGGGCAGCAGCTAAACAAGGTAGATTGTGATAACACCAAACATTTCTCTTCTTTAAAAAGAAAACTAGTGAGTCACACAGCAAAAGTACTTTGTGCAAAGCCAGAGATGATGTTGCAGGTAGTTTAAGAAATAAGCCCTGGTCAGTTTTATCTCATCTTAATGAAATTCTAGGACTATTCCTATTGATCATAGAAGACAAGGATACTCCATTTCCTTTGGTGAAATGGCCACAACTAATAGCTGATATTAAAAAAAATGCTTCTTTGTATGTATATTCTTAAATGTCACATGTCTGGGAAAAAAAAAAGTCAAGCTACTTCAAGGACATCTAGATTCTGCTGTTACCAAGCAGACTAATGACTATGTTTTATAAATTTGTGTGAGACATTTTTATAGCACATGCTGTATTGGCACCATTGCCCAATACTGTATGCAATTACTTCGCTGTTGCTGTTGTTGCTGAGGGCCAAGCTCTAACAAATTAAATTTAGAAAAGGGAAATAGGCTTATATGCAAATGGAATTAAATGCTGACACAAGGATAAAACAGCACTGGATTTAGATAGGGCTCTCCTCTGACTTTTTAACCAATCATTAGATTTAAATTGAGCAGACAGATTCATCTTTGATTTAACTCCACTGTAATCAATGGAGTTGCAGCTGAGATGAACCTAGACCAATATGCTTTTGACAGTTTTTATGCAGTGGCTATCCAGGATGAAGTAGATTACTTTTTTTTCCTTATCATTTAGGAAATTATTTCCTCATCCCCAAATCCCAATCAAGGAAATGAGTTAGTACATAATAAAGGATAGAGTAGGCAGCTGCATGCCAAACACCAACTGCTGATTACAGATTCTGTACTCATAAATCCAAAGCCAAAATATTTATCTGACTTACCTGTGATCCTGAAAAATCTCTCTAACGGTTTAACTACAGCTGGATAATAGCATGGTTTTTCCTCAACGTACAAAAACAAAAAAGTGCATTTAGTGTTTCTGTAATACTAATACTGCATACAAATAGATGTTAGAGAATTATTTTCTTTGGGGATCAGTAAGAGAAATAGAAAGAATAATTACTTACACTTTGATCAGCGCAGTAAATGAGATCTTTTACAACCCCTACTTCTAAAAGTGCCAGCCATCCATTCCCAGTATATTGTGCATTTACTACACGACCGCTTCTATCCATGGCCTCCTCCTCTACCTTCCTCCACTGGCATTTTTTGTGGAAAATATAAATTGTCGATCAAAATCCTTTATGAATTAATCTATGACCAAAGCACTCTGGCAACACGCACTGTGTATGGAACTAATGAGGAACTAGGGATCATCGCTCACACCAATCCAACAAATTCTGATTTTATTGGCACCTTGTTTTTGGCAACTAATCCTCTTCATTTTCCACCCTCTTCCTAGTTTTTCATTGCTTCTTTTCAACTGGCAACTCATTTTCTATTCATTTATTCATGGGTCTTATTTTCTTGGTTTTACAGATTCCTCATTCAGTGATAAGTCCAGAAGAATTTAGGTTTTTTATTCCACACAATTACTTCAGCATATTGAAGCCACCAAATTATATATAGAACCTTCCACACAGACATTATGCTCTACCATAGTTTTCACTTTTACATTACTTTCTTTCATACAAAAAAAAAAAAAAAAAAAAAAAAAAAAGAAGTGTTTTAACTTCTTTATAGTATAGACTTATACTATTTAATGTAGCTGATAACAGTTAACCAGTTATAATTGAGGGAAGCATAAGAAACTTTCTATTCCCTCCTATGATATGGTCACTAATGATGAGTGTTTGTAGATCATCTAGCTGAAATGTTACAGGAGTGCAGTGCTTTTGAGGTCCAGGAAGTCCCCTGTTAACAATAGGTAAATGAGAAGTCTACTGGCAAAAGAACTCCACAGGTCAAAAAGATGTAACTGCTATAGGAGAGTTATCTTCAGGTAGCCTTGAAGCCTTCAGCAGAGTAGCCTTGGGCTATAGGTCACTCTTGACAAAGACAAGAAAGCAGGCAAATCTCAAAAAAGCAAAACTAATTGCAAAGCTAGACTCACTTCAGATCAAATAGCCAAAGCAAAGTATCAATTTCCTATAATATTAAGTGACTTAAAGTTCCTTTGCTCATATATAAGTTTTGGACACCTTTGCATATATGCATATAAACAAGAGGTAGGAATCAGGACAAATACCTAGAATTGCACTTTGATTTCTGGGATTACTGATTATAAATCTATAACATGATGGAAAGCGCAGCAATGGCTGCATAGTAACTAAGTCCTAGGTTACAGCAAGTGAGGATACTCAAACACAGCAGCTGTAGACACAAAAACAAAGAAAAAAATCTGCTCACCCTTAGAAGACCTCAGGCACACAAGGACCTCTAATGAAATACCTTTGCCCCCACTGCCAACCCTTAAATGAGGTCTGGGAAGGGGTGGATCCTGGCTTCACCCCTTCCAGTCACTCAGGGGCATTGCTTGCACCTGAGCTCCCCTGGGTTGGCCCTGCCTTGCCACCAGGTGCTCAATCACTGCTTCAAGTCATGACAGCGTTTCTATTACACTAATCTTTGTTTACACTTGCTGTTTGGAATCAAATCGCTAGGGACATAGCAAAACAGTACTTATCAGTATTATTATACTGAATAAATGGGCTAAAATCAGGTCTGAAGCATCTACAGACTTTTTTCCCTGCCTTGCAAAGACACATTTTCTTCTTCCTTATCTATCCATAAATTATGCCAGTATTTCTGACCAACATTTTGCTTACTGGACGTTTTTGAAATCAGAATCAGAATTACTGTGGCAACACAGAGTCCTATCAAAATAACCAAGAGAACTACGGACCTATTATATGTTTTATTTAAAAGATAGTTTAAAAAATAATAATAATAACTAAATTATGAAGAATTTAGCCAATAGAAAATGTTTTTTTTCCTGGATTAAAAAGAGATTCTACTTGTACAAGTACATAACTCTGTAACTCAGGGGAAAGTTAAGGTTTTACATTTCAGCTATGAGTAAATGGTAAAGGTTTCAAGTTTTATCCTTGTTCATATTTTTTACTATTTTCCCATCATTTATATTTCATTACTTTCAAAACACAGAAAATAGTCCATGAAAAGAAAACATTTTTTACAGATGTTATGAACTATACAAAATTGCTTGTAAATTTTCAGCAGAGAGACTACAGTCATTTTCAAATAATACAACTTTATGCTTACTTTCTGGAGCACTAGTCACGCATTTCTGTTCAGAGATCTGGTAAGACCTGGTAGTAGCATACTTCAAAGCATTTGCTCTCCTTATGTGAAAAAAGCAGAGTAATAAATGGCAACTAAGATTAGCATGAATTCAAAAGTCTAAGCAAAACTAAGATACAGAACATCAATTACTTAGTAAGTCAAATCTGCTTTGAACTGCATCTCTGATTACTAACATTAATATGAAAGTTTTCTACTCAAACATTATAAGCATTTTTTCCCAATCTCTTAGCAAATGAAAAACAGCCGGAAAGAGAGAGGAAGGCACACCAAATCTTATAACCAGAGAGAAAAAAAGTTTGCCAGATATTAGTATCACCTTCAAGGAGTAACATTAATAGCTTGTCTTGAAACTTCAAGTTAAGTTGTACACTAATTTCTAGATCTTCCTTCTACTCTAGTTTTGGAATTTGTCCTTTTTGGGTACCAAAACACACTGATTGATTGGCAGTTGCAAGACCACTTTTATCCACATGTTTCTTATGTCTGCAAGGAATCAGTTTCAAAATCAGTTAAGTCTTTTAGAATGTAAGTTGAAATAATAAATAATCCTACTGAATACTTTTTAAAATGTCTTTCAGAGTTCTGATGTGACAGACTGCTGCTCAGTGCAATCTCTCTGCTACTCTGGAGCCCCCTGCTGTAACACGAATACACACCTCACCAATGCCAAGGCAACAGGACGGCCTTCAGCTGGGGGAGCTACAGCTAATTAAATCCACAGCTGTGAATGGTGCACAGCTCTCAGATGGACGTTACACCTTGTGCTCTGAATATTCCCTCTTCACTTTCCACCAATCGTAGCACCTTATCTCAGTTCTCATTCAAATTAAATGATGCTCCTATAGAAAGTTTTAGCATCCTCTGCTGTAGCCCATGTTTTCTAACAAATTCCTTAGATAAAAGTTATTCCTGCAGTGCCTACCACTCACTCATTCCCACTTCCCATACTCAGTAGTTGCTCTGTGGACTCCAGCTAGATCTCAGCTGGAATCCTCTGGCATTACTTCACAAAACAAAACAAGGTGCTACTGAAACACAAGTCACTTTCTTGCACTGATATCTTATTTATGAACAAGCTCTGTTTTTCTTATTATCCTGTTTTATATGCATTTCCTGCAGTTCTGAGCAACTCTCATCCTATTAGCTTAGAGTGTCTATCCCTGCATGTGGTGTCCCAAGCAGTGAAGGAGGCACAGTGAAGGAGCCCACAGCCTCTGCAGCCACCACTACGGCACAACCACATGCCTGTCACGTGCCAGGCAGCAGGTGTGCTTCCTCTCTGTGTAAGTATTGCAATAGCCTTTGCACAGGTGGGTGGGTAACACCAACAATATGATGCATATTTCCTGTGCTAAGGGGAAATGTGTCTTTCAGAAACTGTATCAGACTCTGGCAAATATATATATATATATATATATATATAGCTAGGGAGAACATATTTTAATATGAGTGAGCTAATTATAATTTTGGCTCCTAAAGCTTTCTAACAGCCAAAATATAAAGTCCAGCTGGCATGTCCTTCCGCCTGCCTGAAGGAAATAATCCCAATTTATAGCATAATCAAAAATCATGCTTCCATACTTTTGGGGTTTTATAAGTTACTGCCAATACATTAGCCTATGGAAAAGCCTCAGATTGCTTTCCAAGAGATGGAGTGCCAGGAAGAAAAAGTTTCAACATATACACATTTTACCACCTCTACACTGGTTTGAAAAGCATACAGAATTGCCTGGATAGAAGCAAGGGGAAAGAAACATCAGTCACATACAGACTTTGTGACTCACGTAGCCCTGTGCAATTAAGGGGCCACTGTTAATTTTCAAGTTGTCATAAATCCATTGGAGAATTTGAGACATTCAAAAAAATAACTACAATAGAATGAAGAGGAGTTTGGGCAATCAGTTGAAATGAAATCCAGCCCACAGAAATAAAACATTGTAAGAAACCAGACCTAAAATATTCTAGGAGAAAAAAAAGGCATATGGAACTGAGCAACTACACACACACAATCTTTTAAAACCAAGATTATTTGACATGAAGGCAGAGGGTGTCACATAGCTCAGAAAACTCTTTTGCTAAGTACAGCAGGTCTCCGGAATGTCTTCATTTCAGTCAGTAATAAGCTAGAAATGTTGAAACTTCCACAGATGTACAGGAAAGCAGCTGTATGGTTTTCCCTCATTATATGTGTAGTAATAAATAAATATATTTCAGAAAATATTATAGCACTTCTTCGCCCTGAAATAGCATTTTGATTACACACCTGCAAGTGCATATACATTTTTCTATCTCATAACCAAAATGCTGTACTTCAAATACCAGTTTGCAATGATCAAAATAGCATTCAAGTTTATTTTGAAGTGATGTTCCTTCAGATACATAATTACAATTTTGATCACCTATGCTCCAACATAGACTAAGAGACACATTTTAGCTTCTGTTGAAAAAAATGTAAGAGAAAAATCCTATAAATTTTATTAACACGAGACAGTCCTAATTAATTAATAACACTGAATTTAGTACAGCTCTTCACACGTAGGAATGTTATGTAGTAACTCTAAATGACTGAAGGCCTAGACATGCTATCTTGATCAGTAGTGCTGTAGTCCAAGGATAGAAAACCACATTCACTCTTTGGCTGATAATAATACTGTGAGATCCACATTATTTGAAGTGTTATGAATAGCTGAATGTTGCTTCAGATTCAAGTCTGCAGTCAAATATTGTATGTCTCCTGCTGTCTATGGTGCATTCTGACTTGAACACAACTTTCTGCACCACACTCATCCACTCCATATTTGTATGCTCAGATACTCAAATTCCTGCAATGTAAGTCAATGTTTGTCTAAGCCACCCTAACACTGGAATCTAGATGGAGAAGACTTTGCTAAGTGGCTAAAGAAATAGCTAGATTCCAATAATTTCTGCAGCTGCAGAAATTCTGTAATATTCTTTCAGTGGTTCAAAAGTGTACAAACTTAAAACATGCTTTGAGTGGCAATAGAGACAGAACAGAAACCTACCTCTACATACTGCCTACAACTCCAGCCTGTTTGTCCTTTCTGACACTAAACCTTTCAACTGTTCTCTCTTCACTTTGCATTATATAATTACACTATAAAGAGTGTAGGTTGCTTTTGTGAAGCACCAAAAAAATATTTTTTTTTAATCTCCTAGTTCAATCTATTTCTATATTATCATAACATACATACCTGCTCCAACAATGAAGCACCTATCAGTGTCCCAGTACTACTACCTGCTAGTTATTTACTAGCAACTACTGCCAGAACCTTGAGTTTCTTTCAGGATCCCCAGGTATTTTCTCATAGAATCAGAATAGTTTGGGTTGGAAGAGACCTTTAAGATCACCTAGTTCCAACCCCCTGCTATAAGCACGGACATCTCCGTTTAGACCAGGTTGCTCAAAGCCCCATCCAGCCTGGCCTTGAAGGTTTCAAGGAAGGAGGCATTCATAACCTACTGGGCAACCTGTTCCAGTGTCTCACCACCCACAGGAAAGAACTTCTTCCTAACATCTAGTCTAAATCTACCTTCTTCCAGGTACCATTTCTTCTTGTCCTGTTGCTACCTGCCCTTATGATCTCCTCTTCAGCTTTCCTGTAGGCTCCCTTCAGGTACTTTTCTTATTAGTTAAAATCAAAATTCCATACATCTTCATACCTTGGTTATCTGGGTATTTTAACTACACTGTGTTGTGAGATAACATTTCCTTGGTAGGAAGCAAGTTTGTTGGCAGCCAAGGCTAGGGAATAGCAAGCATTCAAGACAACAGTCACACAGGAAATTTACAAATAAGTTCATATAAGTAAGGGCTACTAGCACAGTGCAGCACTGAAAACAGCCTCCCACATCCAGAGGAAAAATATATCAAGTTATCAAGTCACAGATTTGGATATAGTGATGAAGATGAGGGAAGTGAGAATACTCCATAAGACACCACTGTCACAGAGTAATAAGGTACAAAATGGTTTCCTTAGTGTCAACAGCACAGAATGGACCAGCTACCTCTAATGCATCAGAGGTCTTCACACAGACAAGCTGCTGGGGGCAACATAGCAGGATGCAAGACAAATTACCTTAATAGGAGTTTAAATAAGGAAAATGGGGGCCTGTGGCTGAACAGCATACGAGAATCACCACTGAAACTTTTTGACTCATGAGTGGTTGTAGGCTAGAAAAAAAAAATCAGGTGACACATTTGAAGTGTACTTTCATATTTTTGTCTAGGTGTTTGTGTTTTTTGGTCATTGTTAGGAATAGAACTATGGACTAGATGTAGGTTTAATATTATTTTCAACTGTTTCAGTAACATGCTGAAGCTACCATCTGAAATATCCATACAGCATGACTGAAAAGAATCCCAGTAACTCAGAGGGGTTTCGATTAGCTCCTGTTTTCCATAAGGAAAATAAGAGATTCAGGAGACTGAAAGACAAGATGATCACAGGAGAATTAATCTTCAGACATGGTCCACAGAAGTCTGAGAACTATCAAATCACTAAGTACTCAAAATTGTGTGCAAAATATGAATAAAATATTGATTTCATTAAAAATGTTAAGGACTACTTAATTCAAAAACATTTTCTATGTTTGCATATTTATTTTCAAATTTGCATATCTGTTTGCATATATCTTGTAAAATTGAACGTTAATTATACTTTGAAATCATGTATAAATTGTAACCAAGAATGTTGTATGAATTTTTGAAATGAGGCACACTCAAGTACCATTAATTATAAACTGTCATTTAAAGCACACTGAAGCAGACCTCGTATTGAAAAAATATTGAGCCCTTGACAAATAAAAAAAGGCAGCAAGAGTTATTAACTGGTCTAGCTGATTAAGCAGCACCTCCTACAAACACAGTACAGATTTTTTCTCTCTCCCTTCAGAGAATGGCTTGCTTTTTCTCAGAAAAAAAAAACACACAACAATTTGCTGGCCAAGATAAATACTGACACACAGTACAAGAATGATACACTGGTTTATAATTTCTATTTAGGGTGATTCTCCTGTTTAAGTTATCTTCACATAAAAATGACATTCAATAATATGTAACAATAGTCAAATAAAACTTCATGAATCAATTTAATGACTACTGTCAAATTAGGTGAGTTGAAATGATTTTTATCACATGCTAATTAGATTTGTGAAATGATTCTGAGTAATTTAAAAAGCATTTACACAAGGTCACATCTCAAGTAGCTCCCAAAAAGCTGGGCTTGCTAAATATACAAGACATGATGCTCTGCCTCTCAATGTGGCAATTACAGAAGTCAAATTTCAGAAAGTTTTACATACAAATCCAAGGTCAAGTAATTATTAAAAGCTGTGAATATTCTAAAAAAGTTGTTTCTTCACAATATTGTGAAAGTAGTATTTGGTCTTGTTAATCTTGAGAAGATGTGCAGCAGATCCATTAATACTGGAAAAAGCTATTCAAACTTAGATCTTGGGCAGAGAAGATTTGGCAAATTTACTAGTGCAAATTACTGTTGGTGGCACTAACTGTTATCTGTCAAAGGCTATGTCCTTAAGCAGAGACAGAAGAAAGGTAAAAATCCATATCTTTCTCTAAGTCACTCCAAATCTGACATTTTAATTTTCATCAACAATGAAGATGTGTTTGCCTTAAACAGTTAAGTTAGAAAGTAGATAAGTAGAGGTAAAAACTCACATATCTTGTTCTGCTACCTTTGTCTTATGGGTGATAACTATAGCACAAATAGAATGGAGCTCCAGGAGCTGTAAAACCTCAAACTACTGTATGTATCATGTATATTTTCACCAGCTTCAGTTATGTTGCACACACATACACAGCTTGAATTTGGGCTGTGTAGGTGCGACCTGACACTGCCATGTTACCAGCTATTCACACTCCTTGGTCACAAAAAGGAAATTTCTTAGTATTTTTTTACTTCTCCATGTTATCTGCATTTCCCATTAGAAATATAGAAAGCTGCAGCTAGAAGGATAGCCAAAATATTCACTATGGAAGTACAACCCTATGGTTACCACAGGGTTACTGTTCAATTACAAGACAATAAACCAAAGAGCAGCAACTTCACATGTACAAAGTTCCATGATTTCACTCTGTGTGTCATGAAACACCTGCTCTCTCCCATATCTTTTGTTCAGCTTATATTTGAGACTGTCATTCCGTAAAAGGATACACATATTCTAGCACAAAGAACGGTCGTTAACATTCAACCTTGCAAGTACCTCATGCAACCACTGTTCTCATTCGCAGAGCTGAGTTAGATTCGCACTAAATTTTAATAGTTGTTGATTCCTAGTGTACTATGTCAACAGTTAAAAATCTTGGCCAATTTTCTTGCTTTTTGCAGGAAAATAATGTGAAATTCCATACAGTTTTATTTTAAATTTTTCAAGATTCTCTAATTTTTCTGATTTGTCATCGCCATCTTCCCATTTCACAAAATATGCAGAAGAATACCAATGCCCCAGTTCTTACGACTTTTCAGAAAATCAGATGCCATCACTTCTAGTAGTAACTGATTCACAGAATGCTAGGTTGGAGGAAACCATAAAATCATCTAGTTCCAACCCTCTGCCATGAGCAGGGCTACCACCCACCAGCTCAGGCTACTCAGGGCCCCATCCAGCCTGGCCTTGAACATCCCCATAACTCAGCTCTTCTAGGCAGCAGTGCCAGTGCCACACCATTTTCTGAGTTAAGAAGTTCCTCCTAACCTAAATCTCTCCTCTTTTAGTTTAAAACCATTCTCCCTTGTCCTTATCACTATCTGCCCATATAAAAATCCTGTCTCCCTTCTGTTTATAAATTCCCTTTGAGTACTGCAAGGCTGCAATGAGGTCTCTCCCCCTCTTCTCTTTTCCAGGCTGAACAAGCCCATCTGCATTAGCTTTAATTTCTTATTATTGGTGGTGGGTTTTTTTCAGCCTATATCAACCATATAGTCATTAAAAACAAAACAAGACAAAAACACTCAATGTGTGTTTACAAATATTACTCAGCTATTATTAGTAAGTACTAATTAACCTCCTTACAGCCTCAGGTTGGCTATATTTTCATATATATTTATGCAATGGAAAGACAGATTATAAAGCATAGAGTTTAGAGAGCTGTGAATACTGTTCTTAAAATAAGCAACCAGCACAGCACTAGGCATGCATGGACATACAGAGCAAAACACTTCCACTATGGTTAAAAACAAAATGACTCCATTACCAGACATGATGCTTTTCTTCAATGACCACTGTTGTTCACTTACAACTGTGGAATATATATTTGAAAATAGCAAAAAACAAAAAGTTGTTTCTGCTTCTTGATGCTAGGAGATAGAGAAGAGAGGAATCTGTAAACGTCATGGCTGTAATTTCTCATTATAATGAGGACCTATAGAGAATGAATTACTACAACATAGGACAGCCAACAAATAGTTTTTCCTCCTGACAAATTATATTCTAAAGGTAACAAATTGTCACAGTTGAGGCACTAACTGGTATTAAATAACCCATTTGTAATTGAAGCATTCTGTGGTTCCCTTAATAGAGGGAACGTTGCTGCAAAAACTCTTAGAACTAGACTTTCGGAAGAACTGGGATCCAAATGTAGTTCTTGGTCCTAAAAGTGCCAGTTTTGGGGATAAGCCAAAATCCTGGCTCAGTGTTGTACACTGATCAAACTTCAGATATTTAAGTGCAGAATCCATTTCTTTCGGTGAACCTTTTAGATTATAGCAACATATTTAGGTAATCCTGGATGTAATATGGCAGAATGACTTAAAGAAAGATTGCAACATATGATAAACTAATATGGTTTGAAATTCAATTTCCTCTATTCTTTCATTATGGTTTGCTACTTACGACACATAACAGCATTTGCATCCAAGTTGGAACACAGTAACCAACAAGTAGTCAGTACTGGTATTAGTAATGGTTCAGAAATGTTGATACAGCAGTTCTCCATTTATGTCTGTCATTGTTGTATTTTGGTGTAGGTAGGTAATTATTTAAAGTCTGATAATAATCATAGTAATTTGGCATATCCAAGACTTGCAAGACTAATAGAGAGAACCTAATGTCTAAAATCTTTTTCTTGATTTTTTCAAGACTAATTATCCTCTCAAGTGTTTTGGTAGCAAACAAGTTTCTCAGCTGATAGTAATGTATCTTCAATCAACACTTCTTCATTTGTGCAAAAAATACAGATATCAGCATACCTAATGGTGATTTTCATACAACAAGCTTAGAAGGCTGCTTTTGCAATTCTTTACTTTGAGGGTGACAGAGACTGGAACAATCTGCCCGGAGAGGTTGTGGAGTCTCCTCCTCTGGAGATATTAAAAACCCACAGGGACACTTTCCTGCATAGCCTGTACGAGGGAACCTGCTTTAGCAGAGGGTTGTAACTAGATGATCTCGGGAGGTCCCTTTTAACCTTTATGATTTTGTGAACTTCTGGACTAGCATGCTGGGCATAGTTGTAGCCATGATAAAAGCAGAGGACTTGAGCACAGTTTTCTGCATTGTTTTCATTTTACAAGAAACTCTCTGAACGAACAGTCATCGGCAAAGGATAATATAAGAGTTGTGTTCATTTGGGCTGTTTTACATATTATATGGAATGCCAAGATTACGTTGCTTTACAAAATGCTTGAAAGTTTACTGGAGGGGACAGAAGTACTGAACCTTCGTCAATTCATTTTCTCAAGACAGTTGCTATTTAGCATTCAATTTATCATGAATGCACTCAATGTTATGATCTCAAAGAAGCACATACGTATTACATTATCAGTTACTCCTGGTTAGCTCTGTGAATTCTGCTTGGAGAAATATAAGAATATAATATATAGACAGTTTGTGATGGCAGTCCACCTGTTCATGAATGCTCACATGTTCAAAAAGCACTAAACCAGGAAAAACGAATTCAATGTCAGCAAAAACAGTCTATATTCCTCATTGGCTTTATTTTTACAACTACCAAGCTAATCTAAGTGTATAATACTACTTTATTCTTGAGCACATTCTTCTATAATGCATAAGCAGTGATGCCAACACTGTAAAAAAAAAGGTGTACGGTCACTTTAAGGATTCTGTAACCTGCTTTCTAGCTAGGTTTTACTTCTTCAACCATCTTGTAAACTTTTGGTCTGTTCAAAACTCAGTAGCAATTATCCAAAATGCTTAACTTTGTATTTATTTTTTCCTTAAACTATGTATTTCATTGTAACATTCAGTGTAAATTAGGCACTTTGAGAGAATAAGAATATGGACAACAGGAACCTGCATAAGTGGGATAAGATAAAACTTCTGTAAAATGAGAATAGAAAATAAGAAAATGAGAATAGAAAATAGAAGATTGATCCGAGGACAAGTGTACTCTGAACAATCTGACTAAGCAAAGGGCAGAATCAACATTAATGTGTATATAAAATAGAACAAAGCCTTATCTACGTAGAAACAAAAGGTTTTTTTTCCAACTAAAAACAATAGAAAATGAAGATTGCTTCCTTAACATAAGATACTTTTTCAAAACGATCAGTATATGAACACAAATGTATCCATCCTTAGAGTAACAGTTCAGCTGTGTTGAAACTAAAAAACAAGAAACTCTGGATGTGGGATTCAACTCAGCTGTGTATTAGAACACCCTGGAAAACTTTACCTTATTCATGTTTTAAAAATTACTTCAGCTAGGGGGCGTTCAACTGACAGTTTTTATATGGTTGCACTTTTGACATTATTTTGTAAAAGCAGATGTGAAACAAGCCTCCTGAGGAAAACTATAAGAAAAACAAACAAACAAGCAAACAAACAAACAAACAAAACTAATATTCTGTGCAAACCCTGTATATCCTTTATGACTTTGTATTCAGGGGCTTCAAACTTCATTGTTAAATTGTATAACACAAGTAAATGAGTTTTGATATCTCATACAGAAATGTGCCTGCCATCCATTCATGCTATGACCACATCAGTATGAGGAAACCCCAAACTCTTCCTATTTTGAATGACACAGTGATATGCATTATAGTTACACCCAAAAAAAAGTCATAATTCACAGAACAGATAACAGCAACAACAGTTTTGCCAGTATAACTTCATGTACACAGAACTTTCTGGCACAAAACAGAGGCCATACCTCATGTTACCCCCACTTTCCTGGTTGTTACAAGTTACAGCGGCATCATAACTATAACCTGAAATATTTGTAATTTAACATGTGATACATTTGGGTATTTACAGCACCAAAAGCTTCATACCAGTTAAAATAAAGCCCCTTTCTACATTTGTATTGCCAACGGCAGTTTAAAAGCCTGAGTCAAACACTCCCTGGAGATACAGAAATCAAAAGGCAGATGCATGATGCTAAATGGCTTTTAAGATATTACAGGAACAGACGCTTGGGGGACTTCAGATGTGAAAACACAGAAGTGTCAGATCAACCAACCAGCTCACTGCTGGTTCTGAGATATGGAAGTCAGAAGTAAACAGTCAGCAGTCCCTCCCTCAGACCCCAGGTTTCTAACAACCAAATTTCCTGCAGTGTGTTCCACAGAATTATGGAGAGTTATTAAGAAAGGTAACTGAGAGGCTTGGAATTAGTCTTTGGCTTCCCTGACCACATGTCACACGTATCTTCACGGTGCCAATAAGAAGCATTTTCATCCTGCGGCCAATCAACAGGCTCTGCAAGAACAGAACATTTATTCTCACCTCCTTAATGCAGAAAAGAGTAGCACATCAGCATCTTTTAACTGGCTGAAAGGACCCAGGGTTCAAAGTGTTTTATCCTTTCTAAGCATGAGTAACCTGGACAATCAACAAGCAAGATAAATATAGGTCTATCAGCATGGTTAGACAAGGGTAGTGGGACACTGACATAAGCCAGTTAAGAATTGAAATTTGCCCACAGAAACTGTAAAGTCTTCAGCATTGATAATGCTTCTGTGGAATGTCATAGACTTAGCTGACTCTTTGTTGAGGTCTGGTTAAGAGAATGTTATGATACTCACTCAGTCCATACAGGAAGATTTTTACTTTTTTTGCTGCCACTTCCCCCTCTGCAGATGGAGAGCAAGAACTCAGAAGAAAACATATTGCAGCATGCTATTCACTATATTTTAAGATGTCCTGTATTAAGTTTTGTATATCAAAAGATCCATAATTTCATGGGTGCCACTTTAAAATACAAAATATGCTGAATTCTCATTGTGCTGTGGGAAGTAAAGCTGAAAAGCACATCAGCAGTTATGACTTTATATATGGACTCCTGCTTTCTCCTGGGAGTTGTTTTCCTTAGAAACAAAGCTGATTCCTATTTTCCACTTAGCTGATAGCTCTGTTCCTGCATAGTTTGTATTGCACTAGGAACTATTGTGTACCCTTCCCTGCATACCCCCACACTTCCTCTTTTCCAGAACAAAAGACTTTTCCAACTAATGAGGAAATTTCATAGAATTATATTCCATATCCTTATACAGTGATTAAAATTATGAAATAACTAGTTCCAAAATACACTTTCAATAAGGAAAGTATAATTGTTACTCAGGAGCTACGTCACTACCAAATTTGCATTTAATCTTCAAACAATCATGAAAAAAAAAGGAAAGGCTTCCATACCTAGTTCTCATAGCGCTACCTCCTAAAGCCTAAAAACAATTTTATTTCAGAGGACTATTTATGCAAGGATTCTGGAATCAAAACTTACTGAAGATTCTGTAGCCTTCAGAAAAACAAGCTTCCAAGATAGACAAGATGCAGGTTCCAGTCTATGATCAAGAATTCTCTAATCTTCTAACTCAGGTTCACAAGCTCTCACAGGCTTAGGAGACCACTTGGAAAAAAATAAATCTGTCTTTAGATGTCCCTTTTTATCCTTTCCAGAATTCTGCAGGATGTATTGCTCACTCAATGTTCCTCATAATATTGACTACTGCCATAACCTGCCTCCTTGCTGTAGGAGTGCAGGAACACTCTCCACATTCAATTAAAGAACCAGAAGCACAGGAAATTTCAACAAAGACAAGGATGAGGTAAAGCTGACTGACTCTATAGGCAGTACTTGTTATGCTTTTTTATGGGAGATATTTCATCTACTCAAGAAGTTTGGAAGTTGTACTTCTTGGAGAAGGTGGTTATGTGCTGGTAAAGGTGCTAACAGAAATTGTGATTGAGATTACTTTTACCATTTTAGGAGTACAGTGAAAAGTACAGCCAATCTTCCAGTCTTTACTCCCTCCTAAAACCAGTAATTTACTGTACTTAAAGCTTTGTGTTGGTACAGTGCCCACCAAAGGCAAGTACTACAAAAAAAAAGCACAGTCTCAGCATGTCACTTTGCATAACAAAAATGTAATGGGGAAGTGCTACAATGACACACAAAGCATTTGCTTCCCTAAATAAATAAATCAAACCAATTTTAAACCAAGTGAATTCACTTCTCCTCGAAAAAGAAACGCATTCCGAGACTGCAAGAAAAATAGTCATGAACAACATTACATGAAAAAGTAATGCCTTACCTAAACTCAATAACATTTCATAAATGAAAACTGAATGAAAAATTTCAAGCACCTGGACACTGAAAAGTACTGATTATTGTTACAAGTAAGATATTTTTTTTTTCAGAATTCTCATGAGCTTGGTTTCAAACATTTAGCCACACAAACAGAATAGGACTTGCGGAGCTGTGGGTGCACTGCATTGTGAAACACACTCAAACAGCCACAAATTGATTTGTGATTAGCATAGGCAGTGGAGCAGCTCCTCACAACCAAGCCTCAGATGAGACTAAGATCCATTCAAACTCTTTTTGTCAGGAGCAATCTAGTAGGCTAAGCACCACCACTCCACCCATTTCCAACTCCAAAGGTATTTTTATTCATAATGTCATTCTTTTTGAAGAATGAGTTTTCAAACAGCACTGTGGAGCTTAATCATTGCTCACTGTGAACCCACTTCAGTTTGCAGTGAATTCAGCAAAGGAATTTTCCTTTTATAGTAACAGAACTGTTGCAGGCCTCACTAGGCCAAACTTACAGAGGATATCTCTATAAATGTAGTCAAGATGAAAATAATGGCACTACTCATACAGGTAATAATAATTTTGTGCAAATAATGTTCATAGGAATTAAGGTGTTTAGGACACAGTCATTGATATTTTCTGTGGTACAGGAGCTTTTTTTTAAGGGATTGTGTTTCATTCCGTGCAGTAAAGAATCAGGCTGCACATACTGAAGTTTAAAAAAGAAGAAAATACACTTTGCTGTATAACAGACAAAACTAAAGAGCAACCTTGGATACCTCCTTATCACAGAAACCCAAAAATGTTATGGAAAAATTCACTCAGCAGCTTCAATCATCCATCTAGCAAGAAAATGAGTGTTATTCATTTCATAACAATTTAGGATGGTTCTGAAACAATAAAGAAAACAAGCAAACTACACCAATACAATAAAGACTTGATTACACTACTGCTTTGCCTATTTCACCACAGCAATAAGCAAGCAAATGGAGACTGACTGGAACACAATTTAGCAAACTTATACTGTAAAAGAATATTCACTCATGTTACTGGATCAGCTTCTTAAATAATTTTGGTAAATCATTATCACTGAGTTGTCTTGTTTAATGAATTTCCACAAGCTGCATCACAATGATCTTGAGACCAGTTTCATAGTGGTTTTGCTCCACTTTAGGACTTTCAAGACAGAATTGTTTTGATTTCAAGAGATGGCAAAATACTTTTTACAAGATGTGTTTAGCAAATCAACATTCCATTTTTCAGAAACAGTTCTGAAATATTCTCTCCCAAGTACTTTCTAAGTGAGAATACTTCAGCATATTAGAATGTACAAGTATATTTTAACCTTATTAAAGCCAACAGCAATTAAGTGGAGAGTTAAAGGCTTCTTTCCCTAACCCAGGATATTCCACTATGTTTTAGATGAAGGATAAGACAGAAAAACACTGATAATTATATTTCAGGCAGCCTTCAGAGTACACATACAAAATATCCTGTACAAAACATGCTAACAAACTCAATTATTTCTTTTTCTACTGTGGCAAGAAAATAAACAATGCTATATATGACGGTGATAGGAGGAGAAAGGGTGCCTCCTACTCGCTTACATGCAGTTTAAATCTAGGAGGTGGTTTCTCTTGCCTAGTTCCTTCTCCTTAAAACTATGAATCTTTCCACACTGCTGTTGGTGAGAATCCACATTTAAAATTTGATTCACTAATGCTGCTTGAAATACCATTAGTTCATCCTTCATGCTCCATGAGCTGCGTCAGAAGGGGTCACAGAGTACTGGAGCTGGCCAACAGCCAGCGACAGCATGGCTAGCAGCCAGCCATTCTGCTATGGACTGGAGGGGGTTCCTGAGAGAATTTTAGAGCTCTTACGTATTTCCACTTCTATCACAGACCAGGATCTCCTGCAGAGTTTGTATGAACAATCTAGGGATACAAGATTCTGTGTTCCTCATGCTGCATTTTCATGCTGTTGACTAACAGTTATTTATTCACTGAATACATCCAAAAAGTAATCAGATCAGCAGCAATATTTTTATAGTTTTATGCAGTTTAAGTGCATGAAGTTGCTTTAGTCAAATCATATCAACGTGTGACTTTGCAGACTAGGTACATTAAGAAAATTCCCACTTTCTTTGCAAGCTGAGAAAAATAAATAAATATAGGAATTAATGATATTATCTTGTCAAAGTTCCATTTTTAGGAAGAAAATGTTTTTCTTTGTTACAGTTTCCTGTACTTCAACATTCCTGCCACTGAATTACCGGATCAGGCCCTGAAGCATTGTTTAGAAACATTTGGAAAATTCGTACATACATTATGAGATGAAATGAAGTTTCACATGGTTTCCAAGAAAACAAATTAATCAGTTTGTCTATAATATGAGAAATAGATTGCATGGTTTACAGAAAAAAAATTGGGATGGCATACTTTGGGATGGCATAATAGAAGTAGGAAATATCACCAATATATCATTCTCTCATACATACTTATGAAGATCCGTATGTAAAAGCTCCCACCCATAAATGCACAACACACAAAAACACATAACTTGTCAGCAATAGGCTTGGTATAGTCTAATAGAAAAACTTTACTATGGGATATTTGAAAATAGATTGAAAATTATTGCCCCTCTTTGAACATTTCCTGAGATACACTGTAATATCTGTACAAAGCTGACAACATCAATCAGGGATCTTCAGAGATGTTTCATTTGATTTTTCAGACTGATGAGAAAGGAAAAAAAGTGACTGGACCAAGTCATTTCAGATACAGTATGTTTATCAATTTGAAATGAACTCCCTTTGTCTGCAGATGTAATGGCTCAGAAGACATTTCCTAAACAAAGAGATATTTACTTTTCTATTTGAACTGAACAAGCACTGAAACCTCTATATAAGAATTTATTTTTTTTATAAGTGGTATTTTTTTATTAAAAAGAACATTCACAAATTTCACAAATATGAAATCATGGTTACAGAAGTTCAAATAAAACTTAAGTTAAATTCTATCCAGCTGTGGATTTGACAAAACTAGATATGAGTTCAGGATTATGAAAGGGTTTCCAATAGGTGGCGTTATCTAAGTATTGTTCAGCTGGTATTCAGGATGAAAAGCTAGCTGAAGTTTTTGTTTACTTCATGGACAATCAACTTTAGCCTTGCTATTTGCACACCAGACGTCCTCTTCACAAGACTACAGAAGTTATTGACTATAAACCTTGATAAGATAAGCTGTTCATTCCTTGCTTAGAGTGTTCTAAAAAAGACACTTTAAAGAAAACAATTACTGAGCTGAGGCAAAGACTAGACACTGATCCTAGAGTTTTCATGGGGATTTCAATAGGACTTCCACCCAAATAAATCCAGCCGAATCAGAACCTTTGTGAGAAAGTCATTATACACAAACCAATTCATTTGCAAAATTTAATTCATATTAATGCCAAAACTGCAGTTACAATTTATTGTAATTGGCACCATTTCTCAAATCTCAATAGTTATAAAGAAGAAGAAACGAGCATTTAAATTCAACTACCTTCTTATCCTTATCTCGTCAGTTATCAGTGACACTAAGTGTGCCTAAACCAGGAGTGGGAAAGTTTGTATTCCCCAACCTATGGGGAGAAAGAGTGGTCAAAAATGCCAGTTCAATATTTTAAATTAGCAAAAGCCTTCACTGCTTTTCAGTGTCTGGAGCTAATTTTGAAATTTATTCCTTCTCATTCAGTGATTGAAATATTCAGAAAAGAAGAAACAACACAAGAACTCCATGGATGTTTCTCATTCGTTCAGAGGAACTTTCTGCTGTTTTAAGATAAAGCAATCTCGAAACCTTGGAGTGTTCAGTACTACAATATTTAAAATCTAAATAATTTTTAAAATGTCCTTCTGAGCTGAAGTTCTAACAACAGAAAAAAAAGAGCCAGGTTATCTTTGACCACCTCCAAGACAATATGCAACTATGCAACAAGTGTGACAAAAAACAGGTAATTTTTTTCCCATCAAGAAATGTGTGTTATAGTAAATGAGAAAACTTTGATGTTGGTTTGCTGAACTATAAGCCATGTCTAACACTGCCTAACAATACCCCCTGAGAATATAAGATCGAGGTTTATAGCATACAGAAACAAAAACTTGCCTACTGAATCTTGATAACAGAATAAAGATGGATAATATATAGCCATTTTAAAATGTTATATTGGCACAATGGAGTAATCTATAGTTAGGCATTATTATGAAAAAGTCTTTCAAAATAAATACAGATTTATTGCCAAAGCAATCAGGGAAACCCACCTCTCAAAAGTTCCAGGTACTAATATGTTTCCAACTATTCCAACTACCTGGAAGAAAACATGAATCCTTCCTAGTTAGTCTCACTTGCCAATGAAAAGTTTGATCAAGGACAAAAAAAAAAAAAAAAGGCAAGCAATTCTGTATGTCACATTATTTTCGATGGACAGGATACACACCTAAAACAGTCAACATCAAATTCCAGTAAAGGAAAGAGATCAAGCAATTTCAAGAGACAAACTGGAAAAAAGTCAATACTCCAAACTAAACTGCCTTTGATGTGTGAATTTCAAAGTATTTCAAACAATTTAAGGATTCAAACAGCACACTTTTTTTCCCCCCCTCACAATTGCATTTTTGATAATAATCCCTTCCCCTGGCCCTTGAAAACCATCAGAATCACTGCTACATCTGTTTCCCCAGCTCAAAAGAAGGAGGAACAAAGGCCAAGGCTTATTGTTCAGTTTTTCATCAGTATGCAAATACCAGGGAAAGAAACTCAGTTTCAGCAACTCTGATATCTATCTATCTTCAGGACTTACAGTTCATGAAGAGTACCCGATTCCCTTAGCCACTAGAAATAAGGAAAGATGGGGTACGCCTAATTGACTGTATTGCCTAGGAAGACCTCAGCTATGTAAGAACTACAAAAGATAAAGAGTGTCATTCCAATTCATAGCAACATTAATTACTTGTTCATGCACTATTATCAAGATGTGTTGCCTTATATTTTAAAGACTGCAAGTTCAACCAGAAGTACACAGCTGAAGCTAAAATGAACGTTGCAAGGAAACTTTAGTTAGCGTGTAGGGAAGTTATGCAATTGTGATATTTAATGGGTTCATTTGCCTGGGAAAGGAAGATAGGAACAGTGATCTGCAATTTTAAGTGACCAAACTAATTGGGGAGAGGAAGTCTGGGAAAGTGCACTACAAAGTTTATGTTCCATTATTCACTTGAATAACAGAACAATCTTGGAATAAATTGCAACTCTTCTAGTGTTGAGAACAGTTGCTTAATCTAAAAGGAGTATTCAGACTTGGACTGAGAAGTGAGAATTAATCTACCAGGAAATTAAAGGTGTATACATTATTTATGTGGCAGATTAACCAAAACTGAAAAATAAATGTGAAAGTAAAGGATGGGGTGCCAGCAAGTTCAATGCATCCATTACATTCTCAAACAGACTTCTTTTTTTTTTTTTTTAATTAAACTGAAACTTAAAATTTGGTTTTAAACTATTTCAGTACTTTTCCATTTTCTTCCTTTTTATTTTTAAATATTTTTACCTCGTAGTCAGGCTTGAGCTGCTGGCTGCACAGTTTTGTGCTCCATTCAGACACAGAAAAACAATACTATGAAACTACCCTCAAACTGATTCATTGTTCTATGTCCACGAGTTCTCTTTAAAGCCAGCTGCATAAGAAATCACAGCAGTGGGCAGGGGGAAATAAATACACAAGCCTCCTCAAGAGCTCCCTTCTGTTCTGTCTGAATGTGTCTTTTCAAGGCATGCAAAGGAAGAAGGCATCAGAGAGCCTTTCCTTGGTGATTTTCCTTTTGAATTCTCTCCCATTTTCCTATGACTAAGAAACAGGGGTTTTCCTCTTTGATTGGCATAAGAATTCCAATTGCTGACAAATCATATCGACATCAACAAATCATTTGATTAGTTCACTACTATCATAAAAAAATACAATATCAAAGTCAGTTAGGATTTGACTGAAACATCCTGCAACAGAAACTTATCTCATTTTAGAATGCAAGATGCATCTCAGTACGCTGTACTCAGTATTACGATTCATTGTGTATTTTAATTATTTGCCAAGGAATCAGAGATTTCATCTTTGTTGAATAAATTATTGATGCAATCCACCTCTTTCCTTTGCCCTTCCAGTCCCAAGAATAACTCAAACCAGCTACTCAAATGCAGTTCTGACACTTGGGCACATTATGCTTGCTTCCATTGAAGTAAAAAGTGAAATTCCTCAAAACTCATTGGAAGAAAAATCAGGGCTTTTATCTTGCCACATACAGAGTTCCTTGGCAAAGAATTTCCAAGGGGAAAGTAGCACAATTTCATCTTAAATCTTCAAAAGGAATAAAAATCACTAAAGGATAATAATCACTGTCAGAAAACAAACAGCTTCAGAAGTTTGCCACTAGATGGAGCAATTTAATATTAAAATTTCCATGGATACAGAAAATATTCTTTAAATTCCATTTTTCATTTATAACAAATTTATAACAAATTTGCCATTGGCAAACTTATTTTTTCCCCTTTTTTACTAGAGATACTTAGAAATACTGTGTCCTTGCAGATTATGAAAGTAAGAAAGCTGTATATGAATAAACAGTATTCAGTATTTTACCTACATTAAAGAGTGGTAACACTATGGGGTAAACTGAAATTCCCAAGCACTTTAGTTCAAACATTAATTTCAGTTATCTACAGCTATATCTATTTTCAGTTACAATATCTAATCTAATAAAGTAATATCTATATTCAGTTATCTTCAGTTATCAATTTACACAACATAATTTACAGGAACATTAAGCAGTAAGAAATATCAAGCAGTTTTCTTGAAGCATTATGTTCTCTGTTCAACAAAGAGAGTTAAGGAAGTGGTGACTTAGCCTTCACCCTAACTATCAAATATTTAGACTTCCTCAATATTTTAAAACTGAACTGAGAATCAAGAAGATTTTGTACCAGCACGTTTAAAAAAAAAACAACTCTTGACCTCATTAGCCAGAATTCCAATTTACATCAGCTGCACCTACGATTCTGCAGAACAACTGTGCCTGTTGTTAGCACAAGGCCAGAATTTGAACATAAGACTGTCTGCATTTCAAATATCAAACAATTTATACTTGTTGCTATCAAAAACACTTCCTGGTAACATTCATCTGTACCTTTTTAGAAGCATCATGTGCATTTTGAAAAAAAAAAAAAAAGAAGAAACAGCAGCATTGCTGCTGAATGCAGCTCTGTGGCACCAAAGGAAGTAAATCCTCAATGATTACACAGGCCTTACAATCCTTCTTAAACATGGGATTTGCTGGGAAAAGGGGAAGCAATAAACAGTTAAGAGCAGCCCGTGAATGGCAACTGCCAACTGACCTCTGCTTCACCTTTTTCTTTCAAATGATTTCTGTTGATTATACTTACTAAATATTCACATTTTCAAAGCATGTTTTGATAATCTGAATGTTACAAAACCAAGTAGTAATGTATTGTCTGCTGTATTTAAACTAAATATGTCTCATAACACAGTATACAGCTTTACTGTTCCTTTAATACCCTGTCTATTATTGCACTTTTCTGATGTTAAACCAACTTCTACATGCACAGCTGGTGTAAATAGCCACAGGACATGCTGTTGTGTTTAGGTCCATGTCGAAGTGCGTTCTTTTAAGTCTATACAAGTTGCTATCTTTTAATAATTGTTACTAATATCTTTCATGATTAATAAAAAACCACAACGCTGCTTATGTAACTCTTAAGGTAGTTTTATACTTTTGACATACAATATTCTGTAACGATTCCAAAGATACCTAGGACATAACTGATACGTCCCCATCATCTCCATCACTATTGCAACTACATTAATCTTAGCTCAAATTACGCTAAATTCTCCTCCATCAATCAAATAGGTTTTAAGGACTCTGTAGCTGAAGATTGGCCTCTTAGATAGATGTTGGGATGAAAAGAAAATATAGGACAAAAGGAAGGTAAGCTTTATTTTATTTTTAGATTATTATACTTCATTTTCATGCTTTGTTCCATCACTGCACTATTTCCACTAAGTGAGGAAAAAAGGAAAAAGGGAACAGACGCACAAAAATCAAGGAGCAAGTCAACCAGGAAAGAATGAGAGCACAATGAATAACGATAATGCATTCCACTAGTTAAAGACTTTTCTAACACTCATGTAAAAAATTCTTCATTAAAGCTAACACCTCAACATTGCAGCAAGCAAAGAGTGAATGTAAAGAAAGTTCAGGTTATCACATTTTAAAAAAACAGCCCTAGTATAATTCAGCCTTCTCTTTCATCAGCATCACCTCAGAGTTTGCCTCTGACTGACTGCTCCTTGGCAGCATAGACACAAAAAACACACAAAGACCAAAAACATTTTTCCATGCGTTCTTCAGTAGCTTCTAGCTTCATTTTTCTTTCAAAGAAAAAACAAGTTTACTGACTGCAAACTACCTGCTAGGCAGCAAAGCAATTTGAAAGCATTTTGTATTGCTATTGATATATTTTGTTACCCAATTACAATGGTTCAAATCAGAGCCTAGACTGACTGTGCAGGATTTTAGTGAATATATTTCAAGATACCTTGAAGCCACCTACAGCAAATGAATTCACTTTAGTCCTTTAGATATCCAGGTTTTTTTTTTGTTGTTTTTTTTTTTTCTTCTATAATGCATAAACAGGCTAAATTGTAACATGGTTTATAAGAATTATTAAATTCTTATTAAATTTATAAAAAAAATCACTAGCATCTATGTACCTAATTGAATTATGGAAGGCAAAAGAACTCAACTGTCGTTGCTCTTTCAGACACCTAACCATTTAACTTCTCAGTCAGGAACAACTCAACAATTAACTTTGCTACTAGTCTACAGCATAAAAATCTCACCTAAGCCTTTCTACATTTGGGGTATTTTCAGGAATCATGTACCTACAGACTTCTCCACACAACAGAAAATCTTTGAACACCAAAAATGTGTTAAAAAGCTATTCCAAACAGAACGTGTAACTAATTCCCCTGTCCAACCTCTAAGATTGCTATTTTACTCAAAAAAGAAATCAACATTTAAAATAATAATAATGCTTTTTCTTCCTACTGATGCTTAAACAACTTATTAAGGGTATGCATAGAACACACTGTAACAACTTCTCTGAACCACTGAGCTCAAAAGTACAAGAACGTGGATCAAACAATCTGACGCTACACGATACTGCAAGAGAGTGCATTTGTTTGCAATAGCATGACAATAAAAGTCTGGGGGGGGCAGGAGGAGAATGGAGAAGAGGAAGCAGAGCTGAGAGGGAATCAGTAGCATGTTTGGTATGAGCACAAAAGTTTTTTTCAAATGCATCTTTCCCTTAGTACTGCTTGACACATTTGTCCTTTTTCCTGAAAACTTTTAAGCTCTCTCTTAGGGATGTCAGTTCTATTAAAGCAAGTATTATGGACATACAAGAATGAAAGGCACCTTCTATTTGATGAGCATGGAAAACACAATTACAGACAGCTATAAACCTGCCTGGTCAGTCTTTTTTTTTAAGTGTTCATTAGATGAAGATAGATCTACCCTTTTAATTCAGACTCATTGCATACTAAGTACAAGTTAATAACTACTTAGGTCTTCAATCCCTGACCGAGTTACACATGCAGATTATTCTGAGGAGAGATAAAGACAGAGAGAAAAAACAGCCATCAAGTTAATCATGACCAAAAATCATTTCCATCTAAGCCTGAGTGTCTGATGAAGTTTGTTTCAGGATCATTTGGCATAGTTGTTTATAGTGTCCACAAACATATTAGAGCTATAGAAAGCTTTGATGCATGGACACTACATCACCAGGCATGGCATCATAGCAGTACCTCTTCTCAGTTTCTGACTCTGTCAGTTTTTGCCGTAGATTTCAGAACAGCAAACTAAACTTGGCTGAGGATAATCAAAAATTCATAAGTCCACACATCATCTTCCATAATAAAAGATGAGATCAGTCTGTCAGTACCATCATGCAGTGGAGAATGGACACAATCTTCTGCCTTTTGTGTACTGTGATGGGAGCTGCTAGCAAATCTGCAGAGGCTAGCACTGCTGGCAATAACAGATATTTCAAAGACAGATCAAATCTCACCTCAAAAGCATGCAGAGATGTCCTTGCAGAAGCTTTTTGAGCACAGATGCTCTACTCAGTGGGGTATCCCCTTTCTGTAGATTCCCACGTCTGACTCCTTGCAATGCATTTCCCTTTCCTCCAAACACAGACTTCAACTTAAGACACACTGTAATTCTCAGACTCTGTGGTGTTTCTCTTTATTTAAATTTACTATTGATTTTGTGCCTGTTGTTTTATTTTTGTATTTACAAAGTATTCTGTAGAAATTGGATTTTCCACAGAATCATGGAAAGTTGCACACTCAAAAGCCACACGTGAAAATGCTTCAATCTCCACCAAAGCCTCAGTATTCTAATGTCACTCCATAAAAACTGTAGGCTACAATCACCAGTGTGCCTTCAGAAAGTCAGCATAACATGAGTCACACTTGAATGCATCTTCATGGAATCCATGCACAGGTAATAGTCACCTTGCTTGCACTGATACCTTATCAGCAGTCATAGAAAATAAGGCCTTAATGTTACAAATGCTGCACCAAGCCCAATTCACTTCAGTGGATTCAATAGAAACACAAAAGCCCATCTGTGCTCACTGCAGAAACAGCACTGAGTATGTTAAGCTTGATCTTATCATCAAGTTTAATTAGAATCACTGGGACTTAGCATAGGTGTAAAGATCCATCATGTTGATCTACTTGTAGGATCATAGCCTTAACGTAAAGACATACAGCATTTTGTTATTACTTCAAATAATCCAAGTTGATCTCCTTTAAAGAAATAAGGTCTGATCTTCCAGGTGGTTCTGCACAGGTAGGACACATTCTTTCCACAAACATTAACTGTCATTCATAAGTCAGAATTTCTCCTCATAAGAGTAGGTAAGAACAGGAATTATTCTCCTTCCCCTCCAGCACTCTTTTCTCACTCACTGCAAGTCATCCCAGGATTCAAAATTAATAAAATAGGTAATGTTTGTTGCACTCCACTCCTCAAGGCATCTGTCTACATTGCTGGGTGATAATATGCTACATCTAGCCATGGGTAATAGGTATGTAAATCCAGAAAGCAATTTTTAACTATAAAGTGCACCACAATTGGTAGCAGATATATGATTATGTCATAGTAACTCAGTCAAAAATGTTAACATTAGCTATGTAATTAAGAGTATTAAATGAATAGTTTAGGAAAACACAAAATTTGCAAGCAGGCACCAGAAGAGCTAAATAAACTTACATAGTCGCTTTAGTTTTATCTTTGGAAACATCCTCTTGACTGTCAGTAGTACATCAGCAATAGCCTCAAGTTCTTGTGCTCTCTCTCAGGAGGTTGGGTTTTGTATGTTTGTGTGTGTGTTTCTTTTTGTTTCTCTTGTTTTGTTTATTAGATTTTTTTTTAATATGAAATTCTCTTTGAGAAATTACCCATTCAGATTAACTTTTAAGAAATACTGTGGAAAAATGAGTTTTCAATAAAAGAAACATTTTCAAGCTAAACACACTAAAATTACCCACACCTTTGATATTTTTCCCGATTTAGCATTTTCTTTAGTAAATATCAGCAAGGCCTGGTCTAAAGAAGATTATGATATTGAGCTCTTTTTTTAATTCAACCTCAACACATTTCCTTCTCAATTCATTTCAGAATTATTATTGGAAGCTCTTGAAAAAAAGCATTCTCCTATCTTCATAGTTATCCACGAAGCAAAATAAGGAGGTGAAAAGTAGAAATTAAAAGAAAAAGTTGTGTACATATGTTCATCTCATTTTTCCCATGTCTGTTATCTCCAGGATTTTATAGGGTTTTCAGAGGATCCAATTACAACTTAGAATAACAAATGTTAAAATACAAGCGTAATGTTTGTATGTTTACAAGTCAGGGAGAACAAATGCCAACATTTGTAAAGACAACTGAAGAATGAAAAAGAAAAAAACAACAACCCTGAAAGCTAACACCAGGTAGTCCATTTCTTTTATACACTTACCTTCATTTCTAAGCAAAAGAATTTAGAGAAAATGCTCGCCTAAATTAGGCTTGTACTGTGAATTTTAGTATTCCCACTTTACAGGTGAAGAGTGGGAGAAGAAGGGATGGAAAAGAATTTTCTTTAACAGGTATCAATATTGCTTGCAAACCTAATTAATTCTTCCCCTATCAAAAAAAAAAGTTCATTAATTTCTAGCTCTTACTTTGTGCCTAAAAATTTTGGTGCTAGGCTAAAACTGCTGTACCCTCGCTCACCTAACAGATGGATCTCATTTCTTCTTTGATGTCAACCACACCATCATGTTTATACACTGTTTTCCCTCTAGAATACATCACTGATTTAAACAGGCAAGACAAATCAGAAGCTTAAAGAAAAGCTTTTTTTCCTGGTAGCGTCTTGATGTCAATAAGTATAATAATATAATGATTACACGTCTGCTGTTCTTCACATATCCTCCATCCCAATTTCTACATGCATCACTCAGCGAAATTAGGCTCTCCCTTTCACGATATAGAGGACAAGTTAGACCTAATCTAAAAAATATCTTGTAATTTGCTTACAGTATCCTTGATATTTTGCTAACGAGTTCTGTAATGTGCCCAAGGATTCATAAGCTACACTCGTGTAGTGGAAATGCTAAGTCACAGCCTGAACCAGTGATTGAGCACCTGGTGGGGAGGAAGGGCCAACCAGTGGAGCTCAGCTGCATGCAATGAAGAAGGATTGGAGCCAGGATCTGGTCCTTCCCAGACCTCATTTAAGGGTGGGCAGTGGAGGTGACAGCATCTCTTGCTGGAGATCCCTGTTTACCTAAGGCCCTCCAAAGGTAAGTAGCTCTTTCCCTTCAATTCTGCATCCATGGCTTCTGTATTTGGGCTTGTTCTCATTTGTTATAGCCAAAGACTTTGCTGCTCTGCTATTATTGCAGTATTTTCCATTCCATTATAGTATTACACTTTGTAATGCATAAAACACTGGAAGTCATACCAATTTACTCTTCCAGTTCTTTGGGACAAAGGTTTTAATAAAACAACCTGACAATAAGAATGTAACTTAGCCAAGGGTACTGTCATCCCTTTTTGTTCATTTTGCTTTTCCAGCATGATAATTGAAGGGATGATCCAACTGAAAAAGTGCTAAAGAAAAAGCATTCAGACATCTTAAGGCAAAGGCTGAACTCAGGATTCCACATAATGCTAAATTCATGGACTTACGTACTTAGCTGCTTTCTATTTTGAGACTCACTTGGAATGTTCTCTCTTGCTCAGTAATTCACTGTCAGAGTACTTAAATGCAGAGCTACAGCTTTCCAGCAATGCCTTGTATTTTCTGGAATCTGGAGGAAGAATGATTTAATTATCAGAAATACAGCTAATAATGTTTTGTTCCTTTTTCAACTCTTGTACCAATACACTTCTATCACAGAATCCAAGACCTTATCCTTACAAGTAGTATAAATTACACTGGGAATATAAAAAAAAAAAAAAGTTTATAGGCCCTGTCTTGACAGGGATAACTATGTCTAGCCTTCACTCAATGGGCAGTCTACACTGAGCATGACCTAAATCAGCTGTCTGTTTCAGACACTTTCATAGTTTATCAACTGTTGACACCTACTCATACAGCTGCAAGTTTTCTTTGAGGTACTCTTTGTTTCCTTTGACCACGCCTTACAAAGCATGCACATAAACTCCTTCTCTTCCTCTGCAATAGCAAGTAAGGGACCACATGTGTGATGACAAGTACATGAAGTGATTAAGGTAGAATAATGCAGTAATTTCTGATTTCTTGTATATATCTTTAAATACTTGTTCTCAAAAATAAGTCCAAGTAAATTTTAAAGCTTGGCATCACACTAGCATGCTCTAAAAGTATAACTTTTTCCCTGCTCCCCCACCTTGTTCCATGGTGCATCCAAAACTTCACTAAGCTTTTTGACTTCTGCCTGCTGATTTATGACCACTTCATATGAGTTACAGCAAAGCTACACTAGCACACATTTTGTTGGATAACTGGAACTCTGGCTACGATAAAAATTGAGCTTGTATCTGTGGTGAAGGCAGAATAAGTAGGACTCTCCCACATAGCCTTTCTCACAATTGTGCTGTATGAACAACTTCTGAAATTCTTCTTTATACCTAAGATTTGAGTAAGGTACCTTGAAGCTCTTGATTACATAAAGATGTTTATATGATGCCAACAGGGTCAGAAATGTGACCTACATGACCTTCCAAGTTAGAATTCCTTCTGTAGATTAAAACTGCAATGTAAGTAAAAAATCACTCAAGAACCCAAACTGCGTGTGAGGAATTGCCGTTCACCACAGAAGACAGTTTTATTCAAGTGCTAACCCTGCTCCTGAGACAATTCCCAACTTAGCCTGGGATGGTGTATCTTCACCAGGTATACGTGACAGCAAGCAGCGAGCAAGACCAGTGTGACCTTGCATTAAATTTGTTTCCCCTGATTTATGAATGTTTTCAATATTCTTTGTAGAACTGTGACCATTAGCCAACTGGCAGGTAAAATTTTCCTCTTCTCTACTTTCTGCTTTTCATCTCAGCCTACAACTGCCTGGCAGCACAAAACAAATTAAAGCCATTAGTTCCACTGAACTAAGCCTGCATACAAATTTGTACATGTGCAAGCTTATGAGTAATATCAATGCAGTGGAAAATATCTCACTTATGTAGAGATGTGCACTGTCAGAGTAGAAATACCTTAATTTTGCTTTTATGTAAAACTAACTCATGGAGACATCCATAGGCTTCTCCTGTCCTGCATGATAGACAGCACTTCAGGTTGCTGAGTTTGTGTGGCGCTCAGTGGAAGTATAGGAACACAAAACGTTTTGAATTTGCTTGTAGTAAATTGTTTGCTTCTTTTTGTCTTCTGATCCTTTTTTCCCTCCAGAATCGAACCTGGAGTTCTGCAGCAAACAGACCTCGCTGGGCCCGCAGCCACACAGCGATGCACTGAAATGAACACAGCAAGCACGAGCGCTTGCATGAAGATGCACCTACAGAAAATACCTCAACTCGTACGAGCCTGGCAGGAACGGCATAGGTGAAAACAGTTGTAATTACTTCCACGCGGCGTTTTGCATGAGCTCAATTAGCCCAGTGTAACGTCTGAAATGAGGGTGGAACGCGAACGCACGTGTGCGTACAGAGCGGGCAGCAAAAGCGCTCACGAACAGGTGGAACAACACGCAGGCAGGAAACCGAGAATCGCAGCGGGTGCCGCCGAGGGAAGAGGCACCACTTCCTCACGGGCGCTGCCCTCGAAGCTCTCAGAGCCGCCTCTGGGGACAAAGCGGGCACCGCCGGCCCCCGAACTCACCCGGCCCCCGCACGCCGTCGCTCAGCCCCTTTACGCTTCGGAGCACCGCGCTCGCCGCAACCTGCCGGCCCGCCGCTCCGGCTCCCTGGGCGGCGCGCGGCTGTTCTCCCTGCGGCCGCGAGGCAGCCGGGCTCGGGACGGCTACGAACGGCCGGGGGGTTTCAGCTGCCCTCGGCAGCGGCGGAGCCGAGCCCCAGAGACCCTCAGCACCAGGGGTTTGCCACGCACCGCCCTCCCCGAGTCATCGCTGAGGGAAACAACGGGACTCTGGGAACACGGAGATTCACAGAGGAGGAAACGCAGAGGGGAGCCGGGGGCTGAGGGGAGCGCTGCTGAGGGGAGCGCGCCGCTTTGCCCGCCCCGCCCGCGCGCCGCTTTGCCCGCGAGGGCACAGAGGCTCCCGGGCGGCAGCCGGCACTCTCCCGCCCCCATGCTCCCCTCCCTCCCCTCCCTCCAACTGTCACGTGCTCCGGGTGCCGCAAAGCAGCGCCGCTTTTGCGACAGGGTGACAGCCAAATGGTGCGACATCCGCGGCGGCAGCAGGAGCAGCAGCCGCGGCGGCCGAGCGCTGCCAGGGCCGAGCGCCGCGACAGGGCGGGGGAGCGCACGGCGGCACCTCACCGCACCGCGGCCCAGCGCCCGGCGCGACCCCCATGAGCGGTAGGGGGGCGGCGGCGGCCCCTCCCGCGTCCCCCTGCCTCAGCGCCGAGCGCTCCCCCCGCCCCCGATGCGCCCTTAGTCCCGGCCCCGGACCCGCCTCCCTCGCTCCCCTCCCCGGCGGCGGCGGCGGCGGCAGCGTCCAGGTGCGGACTTCAAACCCCAGCGCAATGGCGTCCAACGCGGCCGAGAGGGAGATCCTCTTCACCGAGCTGCAGGTAAGCGGCGGGCACCGCCCGAACCGCGCTCCCCGGCAGGGAGGATGCGGCTGCCGCGCCCCGCCGCCCCCTGCCCGCCGCTCGGCGCGCCGCCGGGCGCCCACCCCGCTGGGCCGGGCCGGGGAGGCGGCGGCGGCGGCGGGGCGGAGGAAGCCCGCGCCCACCCCGGGCCTCTTCCCGCCGCGCTCCCCCGAGAGCGAAGGCGCCGCCGCCCGGTCACGGCCCCACCCCGCCGCCGGCCGCGACCCGCTTTTGTCTGCTGGCGGCTCGCTCCCTCCCTCCTTCTCTCGCTCCTTCCCCCGCGGCCCTCCGGCCCGGCCCGCGCCGCGCCCCCCGCCCTCCCGCGGCCCCGCGGCTGCCGAGCGCCCCCGGCCGCCCGCGGCGGAACGCGTTGCCCGTTCCGGGCACGGCCGAGAAGGGGGGGGGAGTCCCGGGGGCTCCCGCGCAGGTTGGAGCGCGGGGCCGCTCCCCGCAGAACCGGGAGCGGTTTCTTTGTGCGGGCGTTGAGCTCCGGGCCGGGAGGAGGAGAAAATGGTCCCTAAGCGCCTCTGGTCGCACGGCGAGGGTTCTTGTGGCCGCACGACGAGACCCTCGGATCCGATGGCCGGCCGCTTCCAGCTCCGAGTTGGGCCGGCAGTGCCCCGTGCAACTGTTACTTTTCTGCTTGTCAACTGCAGGCGTAGGCAAAATTCAGGCGCTTCGCTACTGTGCTCTTATCTATAAATGTCAGCCCAACCTGCTGGCTCTTCCGCTTCCTTGTCTAAAGAGTGCTTGTTTTCTGTTTTGTTCTGTCCCCTTCTTTTTTTCTTTTTTCTTTTTTTTTTTTTAAATCTGTGAGTTACGGTTTATCTGAAAAAGAATGCATCTCTGGATTTGTTAGTTGGACAATTAACCAAACGAAGAAGTCCATAAATGGAAAGCATTGAATTTCATGTTTGAATAGAAGTGAGAAAGACACGCTTAAAAAAGGAAATATTTATTTCATAAACGCTGAAAAATCCTCTGGTAGATTTAAACGTTCGTGCTCTGCTCACTGCAGTAACAAAGGAAAGGAAGGCACAATGGGGACATAGCGCCCTTCTTGAGACTGCAGCACACGAGATGGCTGAAGGCTAAGGATCCATCCAGAATGCTGAACTTTAATCAGCGGCTCAAAAGTGTCTAGGAAGAATTGCTATGGTAATACAAACTTGATACGATGATATGTAAGCTGGTAAACCTGTTTGAAGTGGTGAGCTGTGTGAATAAGTAACTGTGGTAGCGCTACAGGTAAGCTGTGTGAGGCAGAGCTTCAGTAGGAGTACTGTGAAGGGGTGGGATTCAAGCAGAGGGGCTTTGTTGTGTTGGAGGGAGGGATTTCTTGCTTGGGGGTTGTGGTGTTTGTTTTTATTTCATCTTTTTGGGAAGATGAAATTGACAGTGATGATGGATATTTAATTTAAAAAAAGTAGATCAGATGCTTTGGTTAGGCTGTCTCCCACATTATAGATTGTAACTTTCACAGCAGTAAGTGTAGTCCTGATGCCCAACAGAAAAGTTACGGAGTTAAGGTGGCACTCCCACGAGTGTTTAAGCTTTGTAAAACAGCTAACTTTAGGTATTTTTTCAGAGGAAATTCCACATCAGGTTGTACCACTTTGAAGGCATTGCTTTCTTTTCAGTGGCATATACTGGCAAAAATCTCGATACCCTTTTCCCTGTGAGTTAAAGGCAAATCACTCGTCATATACCTACAAATAAAAGCTACTTCAGTGGCATGTTCCCCAAGAAAGAGGAACTACAGTGAAGTGTGAGCTATGCCATTTTACTCATGTCACATCAAGAGAAAACTTCCTCAAACTAAAGGATACTGACCTCAGAGTTGTTTATGCTTAATCTGGGCTGTTATGTGCATATCACAATTCTGTATGGAAAGGTACGGAAGTTATAAAATGCAAGCCTATGCTAAAAGCTGAGTGCCTCCGGTAAGTGGCTTGATCTAGATCATGAATCGTGAGGTTTAGATGTTTTGATAATGCTCATGAAGACCTACTGAAAGCAGTTAAATAGTGCTAAGACTACGCTTAGTCCTGTCTTTGAATCTCAAGTATCAGTCAGTGATAAAAGTGGTGTATGGCTTATTGATATTGCCCTGTGTGCTTTTGTTGTGATGGCCCCAAGTGCTCTGGTGTGCTGCGTGTGGTTAACTGTGAGGTTGGGATTCATTTAGTGAAAGTGACTCCATCCTCATGAATCAGTGGGACTCTCCTGGCATAAAAATCTGTAGACTTTCCCAACTGCTGACTAACAGGGTGAGAAGTGGGTTTTGGGAAAATAGGAGAAACAAAAGGGCAAAGTCACTAACTGCTGCAAAGAAAGTGATAAAACAGATGTGACATATGCACTTGTTTTGAAGTGAACTCCAATTAATCAAACAGGCCTTAACCAGTCTGATTGCACTTGTTTTCACAATGAGTTTTGTGTGTGTGTGTGTGTATATATATATATGCACACACATTAAACTTATATACATATAGTCATATAAAAAGTACTTTTTAAAAAAGACTTCATATGTTTCTTAAATGCATTTGCTGGCGAATATCCACATCTGTCCTACTACTGCTGCAAAGCATTTTTTTCCATTCTTGTTATATTACTTCAGCATTTCACAAACAGGGGGAACTATCCCTTGGTTCTAAGCAAGTTTTCACATAAGTTTGTTCCAGGCAAAAATCATACCACTTATTCCTCAGTAGTCACCAAATGCATATTAGAACATAAATCTAGTGGTAACCGAACATCCTTTTAGTTTGCTTTGTTTAGTGTGGCTCCAACAAGATTTCCTGCTTGCCAAAGACTGACTGAGAGCTCACGTAAAGCCCAGCTTACCTTTTTACCTTCTTTTTATCTCCAGTACAGGTTCTTATGTAGGAGGGGGCAGGAGCTTGGGTAAGAACCTGTATTGCTGATGTTGCCTTCCCTTCCAAAATTCTGCTGTCCTTCTCTGAGCTTGCATCCTTTTAGAACTTTGTCCAGCAGGTAAAGTGGCCTCGCAAGTGCTTGCTTTTAGGCTAATTGCAGAGCCTTTAACCATTTGCTTTTTGCTGGAAGTGACAAGAAAAAATGTTATCTTACAATGCAGTCAGCTGTTAAAATAAAGCATCCATGAAATAAAACTTTTTACATTCCATATGAAAAATGCTGTCTTTGCCTTTTCAAAATCACCATTAAAACAACAACAACAACAACAAACAAACAAACATGTTTTTGAGGTAGTGTGCATTTCTAAACATTTGTGCTTTCTTGTGAGTGACAATAGCTGTCAGCATAGTAAACTGGAAAGGCCTAATAGAAGTTATTACTCAGGCCATTTAAATGAAGCCATTGTGTATGTAAAGTGACCATGCTTCTGGGTGTTCCCTACCACTTCTTTTCCAGAGAGTAACATAAATGTTTTCATTTGTAGACTTCTACTGTTAATGTTACAGGATTTATTTTAAGGAAAAAAATTGTTCATTCAAAATTGTGCTTCCAAAGCAATTTCTATTTTATTAAAAAATATATTATTTGTTTTCATTTGCTAAAATTTAACAGTTGAAAGAGTTTTTCAAATGCCATCAAAATTATGTATTTATAAAATTACAAAATATTTGCAAAAAATGTTTCTATACATGCACTGGTCGGTATGACAGGATTTTTTCTTTCTTCCTCACTGATATCTTCCTTAATGGGCACCGTAGTCGCATTGTGCTCTCAGATGCTGTAGTCAGGAAACTTGTAAATGTGCATTTCACATTAGAGTCATTTTAAAAAGGCCATTGCTAACTGGTTTGTTTAAAGGAGTGATGAACAATACCATGACTGAAATGTATGTAAAGTGAAGTTTATGCTTACTTGATGGCATTTCCTGTATAGTTTTTACTATTTGCTTTATTTTTCCATTTTATATCTGAGATGAGATTATTCATAAAATGAATGTGATTGAAGAATGCTCAGTATTTTGTTATCTGCATGCAACAAATGGGACAACTTTGTTTTCTGTGTAAATGTGCATAAAGCGAGGTGCTTGAACTCACCATGTTGGACTGAGCTACCAGATGCATCTCTGCAGACCTGCATTTCCTTCCTGGCTGCTCTGCTCGCTGCCGGGTGACATTAGGCAGACGACTTTGCTTACTCATGTTTCAATTTCCCTGTCCCTAGAATAGAGGTAATGATGCTTGCTTTTTAAGAGATAAAGAGTACTGGGTATTTATTATTAGCTGTGGTCAAGTGCCTAAGGACACTTTAAAAAGGTACAAGTAACCTAATTAATTTGTTTTGAACAGCCATTGTAATTAGGCTGGATATTCAGCCATAAGACTACCTTCAGCTTCTGTTCAGCTAGGACAGATTAGCCTCAAATAATTTTGTATTACTCTTCTTTCTCCTGAACAAGAAAATGTCACATTTGGGTGAAATTACCTTAAGCCATTCTGTTGCGGTTTAGACATGAAAATGTGTGCAGCTGCTTGGACTCCTCAGGTCCCTACAGACACTTCCAGAACTGGTGAATTTAGGGAAGCACTTCAGTTTTTTTCCATTTGTGGGTATATATTACTCTTGAAACAGTACTCTGTTCAAAATTTGTATTAGTAAAATATACATCCTGTCCTCAGTGGAACATAAACAGTCCTTAAAATACCTTAAGGTAGGTGCATAGGTAGGGCTTTTAGTTTTGTTTTGGTTCGTGGGTTTGTTTCCCCCATCTTCTGAATTCTGCCAGTCTGCCTGCTAACAGAAGTCCACACCATATATAAATCCTTGTATACATTTAGCTTAATTTTCTTCATAAGAGCAAAGGTCTTTCTAGGACCCTGGTCTGTTATTTTAACTCAAAATACGTCATTAGTGATGGGTAGTAGAAAAGTAGATTTAGTTACAGTATGCTTAGTAGCTGTGCTGGAAAAGTTGTATACTCTGTGAATGGTCATTCATCATAATGTAACCTAAAATCTATAGTAGAATAACTAGGTAAACATGTCTTTTGCGCTGGGGAACAGTGGTTTAAGGGCTTAATAATGGGATTAGGAGTCTCTTCCTTCAGTGTCTCAGTGCTTTGCTGAATTAGAGGCTCAGACATTACTTGGCCTCTACTTAGATTCAGAGTAATGAAGCCTTATGGTGTGTTCTATGCAGCACAAGGGTCTCTGCTTTTTCTTTTGGCTTTTCTCGGAGCTCACTTGTACAACTGCTGAAGGTTGGTTGCTGGTAGGGTTGTTGTTTTTGTGTTTTAATTTTATATTTTTTTTATATATATTCAAAATATATGTTGGTTTTTTTTTGTGTGGATCTATTAAGTGGATTAGTTCAGGAACAGACTGAGCTGAAGTTTCTCTCATGAGCTAGTTGCTCTGTATCAGAGGCATTTGTATGATATTCTGAAGTTCTATTTATTTTGAAAACTAGGTCTGCACTTCCTACCATGAGGAAAACGCCTTCTTTGCTTTTGGTTTTGTTTTTTTTCCTCCCCTAGAAGAAATGAAATTTATGTTGTAGGATTCACAATTTCTGCTACCTTGAGATGTGATTCAGAAGTACTACATTGAAACAGGAACTAATAGCACCCTGAGTCAAAGTGTGTTGGGCATGCCCTTACCATAATGTTACATCTGGTCAGTGTGTTTATTTTGAGCGCATCAATGTAACTGTGTCACACTGCCACACCTCCGTATCATTTCAGGTTACTGCAGGCTTTTGGTTTCTGGTCACTTACCATGATGGCTCACTCTGATTTGGATTATTTGCATGGCAGTCTGAGCATGCATCCTGTGAAGCAAAGTTCTGTTCTGTGGGTTTTCTCGTGGTACTTTTTGGGATCCAGAACTTTCAGGAATCCTGTGACTGTGTCAGATAAATGCAGTTTTGTGGCCTCCACTGACTGCCGGCACAGCTTCTGGCAGCTGCCATGGGGTGTATGGCTGAGCACTGTGAGGAGCAGACATTAATGTGAACAGTTACCTTCTGCCAAATGGATCAGCTTTTCTGGGAGTTGTTCTGTTGCTGTACTGTCAGTAAGAGAAGAGCCAAAAACCAGGGTGTTCAGGCCAAGGCATTTGCCTTTGCAAATAGGGTGAACAGTCCATTCCTGCAACACAGTAGTGGTAATTTGCTGGTGTTGAAGACCATGGCCATAACTTCTGTTTTCATTGATACTAGATGCAGATGCGGGTATACTGTGTGTCAGAGATATGGCTGCTTTGGCTGCAGTTCTGTTTGTTGTACAGTGGTGTAGTACAGAGCTGAGCACTCCTGGAGTGACTGAACTGTGATGGCAAAATATGCTCCTGGTGATGGAGTTTTTTACTTCTGCTGGGCAGCTGGAGGGGAAAACAAGTATATTAGCTCATGTAGCTCCACTAGGACAACTGCGTCTATGCTAAAGGCCTTTGTTGTACTATTACAGGCATGCACCTGTGCTCCTCTAGTACCTACGAATTGTGGCTCTGGGTCAGGATCGTTTTGCACTAGGCTTTGCTTAATGTGGAACAAGAAATAGCTGCCACAAGAAAGCATGTGACAAAATAAGTGATGGAAAGGCAGGGAGGAAGAGGAAGCACTGGGATGAGCAGCTCAGCCATTTGTCTGGAGACATGCTGTAGCAAGGGAGTGCTCAAAGGAGTGTTGGAAGGATGTAGTTTTGTAGGTGTTTGGCAGAAAATCTCTTCCAAGGACTGGGGGATGTTCGAGTGTGTGGTATGGGTGGTGAAGAATGGTGACCAGGCTGATGATGAGTAGAAATAACCTAGAGGTACCAAATAAGTTTGGGAAGGCCTTGGCTATGGAAGATCGGTACATGCAGATTTTTTCCTGTTTGGGTGGGGTTTAGTTGTTTTTGTTTGGTTTGCTGTATAGAAAGGTTAATTCGTGTGACTTGCTCTGACCTGTTAAGCAAATCCAGAAAACTGGGTTATGTTTTTGGGTTTCTTTGTTTTGCTTTGTTTCTAGGTGGGAAAAACAACAATAAACCTGAATGCAGACAAAGTAAATTAGTTTTTTCTGCCTCTAATTCTTGTGGGTTTCCATAAGCCTGAATGCATTGGTTTTTAAATTCCTGATTTGTTCTCTACATAAATACAAATCAGGGAGCTTGAATTGAAAGCCTGTATTGTCTGCTTCGTGTCTGTAGTGTTATGTGCAGTAGTCAGTGCTGAAGCAAACTGATGCTTCTGTTCAGGGTTTCCAAATGTTTGCAGTCCTCCAAGGTAAAAGGATTCTGACTTTAAATGAAGCCTGTTAAACAGAGGAACACACTAACCTGATAATGAAATTAGAAGAACCAGTGGCTTTGCTGAACATAAAGTTGAGAAGAGCTGGGGGACAGCTTTCCATTAAGTTCTGAGATAAATCACACGGATGATATGGAGCTCTGCTGATGTGACAGAAATACTTCAGAGCAGATCAGGTCAGAGAGGAACTTCTTATGTGGATTATAAGACCAGTAAACGACAGGAGTGTTGTCTCAGTGCTGAGCATACAACGTGGAGAATGTTGCTCAGCTCTCGGACTGTGGTGGCTTTTTTGATATCCCGTAAAAATTAATATTTGGAATATATAAAGACCACCGTAGTGTATATTGTCTTTATAACATTTGCATATATATTACAAGGATTCCTTTTTTTTTTTTTTCTTTTTTACGTTTGAGGGAAGTTGGTGGTTGAAAGCAGCAGAAAAGTCTGTTGGTGTTTTTTTTTTCTTTTGTTTTGTCTCTTATTTTTGTTTTTTAACTCCTAAACACAAATTGCTTAATTAAGCACGAAAGAATTCCAGGCTTTAGTGTGTCACTGGTGCCTTTAAACTTAGCAACTCTGTATATTTGAAAATTGTAGAAAGGTTTATTCAGTTAGTTCTGTTGTTGTAGATGACTAAGATACCAGGCAGATCTGTGACAAATTTAGGATGGAAAAGTTCTGCTTGTTCATTGTTCTCGCTGCACACTGTAACTGGAAGTTTTGCACATGCAGACTTAATCGTGTCAGACTTCCTCAGCTGGTGCTGCTGCTAAAAGCAGTTCTGTGCCATGTTGTGTTGCTTTACACTTGCGCAAACAGCTATACTGTGAACAGATTTTGTTGATAGTTTTGTTTGAATGTTTGTGGGGATTTTTTGTGTTGTGGTTTGTTGTTTTTTTTCCCCCTAAGTTAGTTTTCAGCCTGATCTGTTTCACAGTCCAGCTCACTGTGTGGCCATATAAAGGTTTGTACTGGCATACGTCAGGGAATAGTCTGGGGTAGGAACAAGCTGTTAGGAGAGGCTAGGACTGCTGGTTCTTTAGGGCTGCTTTTGTGTGTGTGATGCTGGTTTGTGTAGTAAAACATTCATCAGATTACAGGCCTGAGATTTACTCTGTGTATGTGGTTTTTGCTAGAGACTGTGAAGAGAGTCCAATTGTGCTGCAGATGAATATACAGATAATAAACAATATGCTCTGTCTGTGGCAATTCTTTTCTAGCTTTGCATTCTTCAAGCAGAATTCTTATAGTATCCTGCATGTGACTGTAAGAACCTGTCTGTCTGCAAAAGCCTTGAAAATGGAATTGGTTTGGACATTATGCATGGATGGAAGATGTAGTTATGCTTACTCTGATGACAAAGACTGAGAACAGCATTATGGTTTTGTAGCAGCATGCAAGATGTATGCGGGGATACCACCACAACTTTATTTACTAGGCTTCAGAAGTTCATGCTTGGGCTTTTGTGTGCTCAGAGCAAAAGAGCAGTTCTGAAAAATTCAGTCGTCTTGTTATTTCTGTAACTAAGTAAGGGGGAAAAAAGCAAGTGTTCAACTGAAACAGATGGGATCAAATTTTGGAGTGGGAAAAAAAAAAATAACTTACTGTGCAAATAATATAACATTAATGTCCAGAAAGACAATAAAGTGTGTGAGGTATTGGTATGCTTCAGTTATTGAATAGTTCAATGACTGCAAGCCATTTGAATATTTAGTGGGGAAAAAAAGATGAGATGAATGTTTGCAATAACAGAATAGCTCTTAATGATCATATCATCATCAATTAAAGCTCTAATTAGAGGACTTCGATGCTGTACAGTGGAGGTTTAGCCAAATTTAGGGGAGGAAAGGCCTGAAAATATTGTGCACAAAGAATAAATTAAAGGTAGCAATGTAATTAAGTGTTTTACAATTACTGTTTCTTTTTCCTCTTCTTAGTGCACACTGACAGACTGTGGGTGTGTTTTTCATTGCCAGCTATGCCATTAGGATTATGGACATTATTTTTCAAGTTTGTGCTGTGGGGGTGAGCATTATCTTCAGCATAAGCAAAAAGAGGGGTTTGGGTGATTCTAGGTGCTCCAAAGTACTTCTGCTGCCAACCGGCTCATCTGTTTTTCTAGGCAAGAACCTTTCTGCCAGCTCACAGTTAAATGGAAAAAAAATACTTCTGTTCTCTTGCCTACCTTTCTTATTTCTTTGTCACAGTAGGAGAACTACAGCCCCATTGTGATAGATTTATGACTCAAACTGTTTGTCATATTATTGGAGGTGTGACTGAAATTCCTCTTTCATCATTGTGATGCATATTATCTCCTCACTTGGATTTTTAAGTAACATAAATCCAAAGACCTCCAAAATGTGCCTTCAGAATTTAAGAGAAATGTGCAGCCTGTCATTTTTTTTTTTTTTACAAGCACAGTGTGTAAAACCATCCATTGCTTTTCTGCTTCAAATGTTTATTTATGTGGAAGACTTTGCAAAGCAATTAAGAGGAATGTGTTTTAGGAGAATGTTCCTCATATAGATACAACTGCATGTGACATGACAGGATTATTTCTTCCCTACTTCTCAAACTGCGTAGGCTAACATTTAAAGCGAGATGATGACAAAAAAGTGTCAGTTTTTCTTAAAAACAAAAGACAAAAGTACATCATCGTTTGTGACAATGCTCCTGTTGACAGCTCTTTGGAGAACTTGAGTAACTATGTGGGCTTAATGGCAAAGAAGGAATACAGTAACGAGATTCTAGCAAAAGGTTATAGGAGAGGAGTCACACTGAAGGCGAGGTGTCAAAGGCTTGTATTGAAAGTACCAAAATAAGTGTTCTGTGGATCTGCAGAACACTTGAAAATCAGCAAGGCCTTTTTATGTAGGGCATGTTCTAAACTTAGTGGCAGCAGTAGAAAAGTAAAAGTACTGTAAATCGTACATGCCTAACTACTAGTGTAGCATTCTTGAACTGCTGCCCATTTAGGACTCGGCAATCTCCTTTAATGGAAGCGTGTTTTCTTCAATATTTGAGCTTGTTTATTGCTTATAAATAAGCTCATCTGAAGCTGGTGTTTGAGGTTGAGAATAACCGTGTGTTACAAGTTATCGTTTGCAAATTAGCATATCTGTATAACTAGAGATCCTTAGGAAGATGGTTTAAATTCTGTTATTGAAACTTATTATTTAATGACATTTTTTTTTTAAGTTGCTAGCATTTGTTTCTTAAGTCTCTCCTCTCCTGCAGAGCTGGAAATATGAAACTGGCTTAAAGAGTGTCTGGTTTAAGTTTCAAAATACTTTACTTCAGCATTGGGTTTTTTTAACTCTTGTTCTCTACTTCCTTACTCATACCAGTTAGCCTGAGTCAAACTAAATATTTGTCAGCTGCCAGAAAAATAATCAGTTCTAAGTTTCTTAGGTGCAAAAGGACAAGGAGTGCTGATCTGCTCTAGGGTATTGTTCAGTATCATCTTCTGTTTCTCAGGTTAGCAGCCAGCACTAATATTAAAATGTTCTTCTGAAGTGTTTCTTCTTGATGGGAGTAGCTCAGTGACATGGTCAGGGCAGCAGCTGCCACACTTGTGGGAATTGGTTTCTTTAACTCTCGTTTGATTCTTGAACCAGATGACCTTGGGTATGGGAGGAAGACAAGGGAGAGACGAGTTCTGTAAGTGGTCACACATTTTTGTAACTCTTTCCTTTCTGTAACAGATAATGTTTATGGACTTAAAAGTAATATGATATTTTTTTTGGCACTTGTCTGCCTTCCTGTTCATTACATTTACCTGAATGAATTTATTGACAATTTCAACTTTATGCAGCTGTTCAAGTAAGCACACTTTAAACCGATCTACTGGCCTCTGCATTCCGAATTAAGTTATTCACATGCATATTCTGAACTATTTTCTTTTGCATTTCCATCCATCGAGACTAGAGACAAAGTATTATCTGCAGACTTCCATCACTATTTTTTGTCTTGTGCTCTGCTAATTGTAGATATTGAAAACGTTAAATGTTCTGATTACTTTAATGAAATTTTCCATTGTTAAAAATTAAGCTGTCTACTATCCCAACATAGTTAAATGTGTTTTTATTGCAATAAATATACTTGAATCTTCATCCACAGTCAAATACATCTACTAGGAGTTTCTGCAAATTGGGTTGCAGCAGCAATAAGCATTTCAGTGGCATATATGGGAACGATCCTCTTCCTCCCTTATGGCTGGCAGAAGGGGAAGGGGACTGCTGTGGTGCTGCTCAGAAAATGGGGAGAACCCGTGTCTGGACAGAAGTACTGTCTGTAGCTCAGAATACTTTCTTACCAGTTTCTTACCCCCCTCTTAAGGTTAAATAGTGGGAAATGTAGGGAAGAAACCAGTAATTCTCAGAGAGGTTAGAGAAGTGTATAGCTGAAAGGATGCTAGCCTGAGCTAAGCACAGCATCTTATTTGGAAGATACAGACAGATTGATTCAAAAATTTGTTCTTGTGTAGTTCTAATTTTGTTATTATTGGGACTGATTTTTATTTTCCTTCTGTGACTTAGCATCTTGACATCTTTATTGGAATGCTTGAGGGAGCTCAATGGCCACACTCACCCTTCTCTTTCAAATACAGCTGGAAAATACAACCTCCTAATACCATGTATTGAGTCAGAACGTGCTGCTCTTTGTGATCAAGTAGAAGTCATGCTCCTGCTGCTTTTTCAGTTGAAAGTTAGTTTGTGTATTTTTGTCTGCTAAAGACAACGTGGTTTAGATTAGATTGCTCATTATAGAGAAACACAAAGCAGATACTCGTGGGAATACAACAGGTTAAACTTCAAACCAAAATAGCTTCTGACTGTAGCAATTTCTTTCTTTAGCTTGAAGGACTTCTTCGTGAAGGTATTGCTGAATGTCATACCTTGGGTATATTTTTGTAGCTCCTGGTAATTAGTAAGCAGAATATTCCACCACTGTTTAACAAATTTTACAGGCTACTGTTCGGATTGCTGAGTGTGTTCTCAGGCTGCTCACTAAAATGCTTCTGAACTGGAATGGAGCAGAAAACTTTGAGACTTGATGAAAAATGTCATCAAAAGTTATGAGAGCACCAAAATCTGTTGTGCTGAAATATTTTTAGAAGGTTTTTTTTTTTTTTAAATTTAAAAAAAGTGTGAAAATCTACTATGTAGATATGCACTGTAAAATGGAGTGGGGCTTTAATACTAAAAAGGGGATGAATTTAGACTGAAAATAGGTTAAATATCACGTGACTGGAGACTCGAATATGATCGATGCTGGAAAGTGCATAGCACCTATGTAGAATATTATACAGTCTGAAAAAGGAAAGGCATTGAAATCACCATCAAGTATGCCTTGCTTTCTGAATACTTCCCAGTGTAAGAAACAACATGTAGTTCCCAGTGCATTTATAAGGTGAATCCTTTTTTGCCATTATTCTATAGACTTAGTTTTGTAGCATATTCAGTAAGATTTTTTATAGGCACACGTATACAATGATGCATATAAAAGCTGTTGCTTTATATTGCTTATTTGGTTAGAGGTGCATTAGTTATTTGGAAACTAATGCTTCCTGTTTTCATTTTAGCTGCTATTGAGACCGGTCTGATAACAGCTAGATGGAAGAGTCCTACACAAGGGTGTATGTGAAATGGAGAACAGCTTGCCTGGGAGATGATTTGGATTATTGTGCTGTAGGTCAGTAGGGGATCAGGGCTCCTAAAAACTACAGAAAATGCAGAAAGCTTAAAAAACAAAAACCTTAAGCAGATTTGTATTTTGAAATGTGAATGTATTAAGACTTTCTGTAGTCCACATAATCAGCAAGTGAAATCACCTGCCTCTTTCTCATTGCTCTTGCACATGAAGCAGCTGTCAGAAAATTTTCTTCTTGCTTGTGTTTGTAGGTTAAGACAGGCTTCGCATTGTTTGTAACTTCTATAATACCCAGGGAATTCTTAAGTAGAAAATGGACATTAGGAGCTAGTGGGAACTTTCATACCGTATTTCAAAGGTCAGAGAAAGAAAGGATTACAGAAACTATTCAAATGTATCACAGCGGACATCAGCGATGCTCTGTAGAAGTCTTAAACAAATGGGGATGTGAAGTAATGCTTCTATAAATAGCTGAGTGTCCATCCATAAACTTCTACTGGAAAGGCATGGAATGAGATGCCTGCATCTCTGCAGATGGAATTCTGGGTGTGGCAGTGCTTACCCTGATACTGAGAAGTGATGAAAAGTGATTTTTTTTTTTTCTCTTTTTGCCACTGGCCACCTGTAAAGATAAGAAGGGAGGCTCTTCCATCTTCCTTTTACTGCTGGAGTTCAAAACGAGCAAGTTTCTCGGCTGCTTGGAGTGGACAGTGCGAACATTTCCTGACTAATTTCAGATACAGCAACCCAAACTACTGTGAAAGAGTTCTCAATTCTGGAGTATAAAGGCGGTTCCTTTGTATAAATACAAGCATACATCCCTTTCCTGTTTTAAGAAAAAAAACCTTTTCAATTCATCTATCAACTGAGGAACTCACAAGCTGTGGTGAGAGCACTGTTAAACGGTCCTAGAAAGCAACAAAAAATCTGGTCCCTTTACCAGGATCAAGTATTTGGCCGCTTGGCCTTTTGCCTCATAAAACAGATGTTAGTATTATCTCTGATATGTATTGCTGCATTTATGATGTACAAAATAGTTGGCTGCTAAGCATGATGGCTCAATTAGAGTGGAATGTAGACTCTCAGCTCTTCCATTAGTTTTGTAATGGCTAAAAATAGCTCTGCTAAAATATAATGAAGTTAAATGGAGTAGCGCAGCGGTTGTCTGTGCTCAGAGCTGGAATTGCCAAAAACAGAGGGATTTTTTCCAGGCATAATTATCCATCCCAGAAGTAAGGACTTCGATACATGGAGTGTTTTGTTGTGCTTTTTGAGTGAAATGAATAATTGGTTTGGTTGTCTGTTTGTGTGTGTTTGTTTTTTCACCATTGTCCTGACATTTATATATTATCACGAAATTCCTGTTTCCTGGCTGAGGATTCCTTTTACATCCTTTCAGTGACTTGCATTTTCTAACCTGCATGAACAGTACTGAGAAGTCCCAAATTGCACTGACGTATTTTTAATGTAAGGGTTTATAGCATTCTTCTCCTACGGTTTACTGGGGATATGTAACATTTCAGGAACCACAGCTTACCAGTTGTGGTAATAGCTGATACTGTAATTTGTGGATGGGCAGAATGGACAATCTGTGAATTCTGAGGCAGATAATAATACATTTTAATTAAATAATAGCAGCTATTCTATAATTTACTTACCATAATGCACAAAAACCAATTCATAAATGGGAGTGGACCTGCTTGTCATTAAGTGCCAATGACTTGGGTTTGGATTCTTAGGGTGTTAGACAGTGCTGTTGTGATATTTCTGCTTAGCAATTAAAACTGCAAGTAGGAATTTAAACCTGTATGTTTATTTTAATGTTAACGTTACAGCCATTGAAATTGGATAGTTGCAATGGTAACTGCATTATGCTAAGTATATTTTCTTAGATTCATGCTCAAGAAATTATACGGCCTTTGTACAATATGCATTGTATTTGAGAAGTTACCCAAGTCATAAGGCACAGCCGTGACTCAGATCTATCTACTGACCTTTTTACCTTTGAGAACATCTTCCACCAAGTAAAATATCGTATCCTGAAGCTTGGATGGTGACTATTTTCTCCAGCATCTTGAGCTGTAAGTGTAATGCTATTCTGCTCTGAGGGTTAAACAAAATCAGATAAGTATTTCATATAAAGAATCAATAGAAGTATTGGAGTGAAGTAACGTAGATTTATACTAACTTCCTGAAGCAGCAGGAGTGCTTTATCTTAGGTGTTTACTTCAATGCCTGCTTCAACAGATACCTTACTAGTTACTGCTTATTTGGGGAAGGGGGAGAGAAGTCATGGTTTCTGGACAGATTACTGGCTTCTGTATTGCATGTCATCAGAGTTAAATTCTCCATACAACATCTGCAAGAACTTATTTTTATCTCAAATAGTTCTGTATCATATTAATTTGTATTTGTCTGCAAATGCTTCAGAGCAGTAAAACAACTGCTGGCACCAAACTTGAGCTTCATCTGACTGCAGGGAAATTCATCAAGTCAAACTGAGACAAACCTGGTGATAAGAATTGCTCTCAAAACCTTTTTTCATCTCTAATAGTTATTCAGAATGTGTGTTAGTTTCTGAAAGAAATGATACCACACATACCCATTTGTAATGTTTGTTTGGCAAGAATATTAAAATACACCCTTTATTTTAGAAGTGCATATTGTATGTATTCTATAAATTTTAGGCTATTAAGATGAAGTTGTTCTTGTATTTCTATGATATAGAAAATTACAGATGTTCTCATGATGATAACAATAACTCCATGTTTATCTGAAAATGGTTTAAAAGAACCCACTAAACTCCTCTCGATGCCTATTTTTTACTAGCAGTTTTAAATGAAAAACAATTAACCATTCAGTAAATCATTTTTGCTTTATATTGAAAGAATTGGTTTGTGCTTTTGGAATTTAATAGAACTTCTACTACTGTCTGGTCTGGTTGAAACCATGTTACTTTAAATGGAGTTTTCTTCTGAGTATTTGTTCTGCTTCTTTGTCTTGTTACACTGACTCAGTTACAGTAACGCCACTGATCCCATCAGTATTTCACATGCACATAAAATTAAGAAGCTGAATTATAACTAGTACAGCAAGGTCTCATAAAAGAATGGAGAAATGACATTACTGCAGGCTCAGTTTCATATCCTGGTCTTCTTCCTGGTCACATGTAGTACAAGTTGTGACAGCGGGCTGTATTCATTGCACGGGAAGTTCATGCTGTCTCTTCTGAATGTAAGCGCGTCAGGTTTGTTTGTGATGTGCTGGCTTCTGCTGCAGTTTGTTGGTTGGGAGTAGGAGCTGCAAGTTAGTTGTAGAAATTGGGGAACAGCTGAAGTGCCCATATCCAGTGACGGTTCTTAGATAGTGCGGCCATCTCCTGAACTCAGATCCAAGTGCTCCTTGCTTGTGCTGTGCTGAAGCGTTCCTCAAGTCCTCACTGTCATAAGAGAGGCAATGGTGGGGATTTTCTTTTTGTGTTTTATTTCTTACAAGTCTCTTTGCAGGTCCTTCTCCTTGCTTCACTCATCAGGAGTTGCTACGGTGAGAAGCAGCTGAAGGCAAACATTTCTTAAAACATTTTCTTTCTCTTCCATGAAAAGCAAGCTCTATCCTCTATGTGGCTTGCTATAGTTAGTGCACAGCACTGCCACGGTTCTGGTTTTGTCCTGCAACCTCAGTAATGAACTTCTTGGGTTAGTAACCTTTGGCCTAATCAGGAACTGTTGGTGGCTGCAAGCTTAGGTGGGAATGGGGAACCCTACATAGCCAAAATGATTAGTTTTGCTTTAGTTGTGGAGGGTTCTTTTAAGGCAGAAGGGAAAGAAAATATACCACTTCAGAAGGTAGCACTGGGGGCACCAGTAGTTGTTTTTAATCCTCCCAGTGCAGTGTTCTCGCAAGGCACAGTGTACACATTGGCCATCCCTGTTTTAAGGAGCACTTCTTTGCACTTACTGTACCTCTTACTGGTGCAGCCAGGCACTTACTGTATGCACACAGGAATTGAACCCCATTTAATGGGCATCTTACTTGAATTTATCCATGTATAATGCAATGCACCACAGTTATTTGTACCTTAAGCAGCCTCTTGCTACAAAGAAGAGAGCTGTGACTTGGATTAAATTTAAATCCTTGTTTGTAATGTGTTAGCATAGAAAACTAATGCCAAAATCTATTAAGTCTTCAAGGTTTTTTTGTTCTTGACATTGGGTAAGTACTGAGATCTTGACCACAATCTTATTTTCTTCTGTGCAGGAGGAAACAGTCGATGTAGTTCTAGTAATCCGGACAGAGTGTCACAGCTGGCTTTATGAATGTCTTTGGGGAAAGGGGGAAGGAAAGTTAGCAATTGATTAACGTTGTTCTTAAAATCAAAGACTACCTTAGTTTCAGGAGTTGCTATTGCAGGCTTCTGGGACCTTGGCAGTTAGTTCAGAAGAACAACTTTATTTATTTTATCCCTTAAAACATAATACAGAAAACTATAATAATAGGCCTAATAGTTCCAAATCTGTATTTCCAGCTCCTCAAAAGGAAATTAAAAATGGACACTTCGTCTTTCTGGATTATGGTAACTGTATTATATACGAGTATAAACAGCCAAACATTTTTGGCTATACTTGTCAAACAGGTTTTCTTACGTTTCAGCGAACTGTACTAGACGTAAAATGGTTTCCACAATTAAAGAGCATATAAAAATGAACAGTAATACATGTAGGAAAAATGTGCGTGGTTTTACAGTGAGTTTTTTGTATAGCTTTTTTTTTTTCCCTGAGGGCAGGTTGATTGCAAGTCACTGTGAAACATAAATGATATTGTGCCCACTCAGTAGTAGGTGCTAAGCGTGCTGTTGTTTAAGACCCTGCTTACATTTCTTTAAGAATTCCTAGCAGAATTCAGCAACCTGCATTCTTATCCTGTATTCTCTCAGATGAATCCAGCGGATGAACCAATGTAGCTGTACTGTGCTGCTAGAAGCAAGTCTTTGGCAGTTATTAATGCCCAGGATTTTAAGGTTATCTTTTTCTTCTTAAAGGTGGCAATTTGAGGATTTCATTTAAATTGGAAGTCATTCTGTCTATACAACAGAAGCAGATTCTCTGATATATTCACCGTCATAATAATCTCTTCTGACTCTATTACTAAAGGACAGGCTCAGCCCACTACCCAGAATTTTCAGCGTCTGTACTTAAAATGTTTCCCAGGCATACAGAAATTGAAAGCTAGCATCTTGAGTTCATCTGTGCAAATAGATAGCCTTTGAGCCCACACTCAAAGTGAGGCTGAGTCATTAGGCTGTTGCAGTGGGACACATATATGTGGTTCTCTCTCAGCAGTATTATCTAATTTGTGGTCCTTGATGATTTATTGCATTAAACATAGTTTGTTTCATTACATGCTGAAATGTTTCCAAAATCTCCAGTCTGGCAAACAAACGTGTATTTTCCCATTGCAAAGAAGTATTCATCGCTGCCTGTAATTGCCTTTCTTACAGCCTAGCAGCAGGTGGTTGCGATGTGTGCAGAGGTGTGTCCTGGGCACTCTGGTGTGTTGGAGGGACAGACATCAAAACATAAGCAACAAGTGAGAAAGATAACATTTTTGAAAGAATATTCAGCTCTAACAAGAAACTTTTGTCATATCTTAAATCAAGTACCATCAAAAAGACTTGAACATCCTGTGTTTAAAATCATTTCTCAGTTTAAAAGGGTTTTGACTTGGGGAAATGCCTTTCTTAAAAAACCTTAACCCTCCTACTGAAGTGTTAGAAGTTGTGTCCAGTGGTGTCTGTTGTCTCTGTTTTGAAGCAGAGTACCACTGAAGCCGCTCATCTGTCTGACACGAGGTCCTGCCTCCAGCCATCCTTGTGTCTCAGCAGCAAAACACGTCAGAGCACGAGCAGAGCAGCTTCCCTTGCAGAACACCCTCCTGCTCTATTTTCACAGCAATCTTCAGTGTCTCTGGGTGCATGCTTTCCTCCTTTGAAAATTGTTTGTTTCACAGTGACCTTTATGCCACATGAGATGTGTAGATAGCCAGGTGACATGACGCTTTTTGTTTGTAAGTGGCATTAACTCTGGATGACAAGAGGCAGAGTAATGCCTGTGGGTTTGTTTGGGGTTTTCTTGTAGTAGCTCTTAAAAGTTTCTGCTCAGTTCTAGCATAGGAGGCTTTGTGAACTTTGCAAGAAATGCTGCATCCTAAGGCATTGGTAGCCATTGATGGTCTTGTCTGTATATAAGTATATATAAATGAGCAATATTATATTTGTGTGTATAAGTACTTAATATTTATAAAATAGCTATTTTGTAACAACACTGAAATGCACAAGTAATGCAACCAGCTACCAGTAGTAGCATCCACACTGCTGATGTCTTAGAAGCAGCTTAAAGAAAGACTGTATTGTGAAACTCCAACTCTAGGAACAGAGGTTGTGCTGAGACTGCTCTGAGAACTTGACCTTAGTTACTGGAGTCTGAAATGCAAATCACTAATGATCATGAGAGGGTTCCAAAAACCTGTTCATTGAAGAACATAACACCCTTGAACAGCTGAGATGTTGGGTTAGCGGAGGGATGAAAAACTCCCCTGTAACAAAATATCGTATTGTTCAATAGATAAACGACTGACTGAAGTCTCTTCAGGAAACCCTAGTCTAGAATATTTCTGAATTATTTATATTCTAATTACATTGTTCTGTTTGAGAAGTGTACACTCTTGGCATTCTTAGCATACTTTAGGTGCTAGTATGGAAAAAAAAGAGATTTGTTTTGTTTTACATCTACCTTTCCTTCTGCAAACTTTAAAAAGTGAAATATCATGCTTTGAAGGAGGTAAGATGACATGTTTGTTCCTAGAATTCTTGCAGAGTGACTACAAACTGTCATGACTTAAAAATACACTTTTTGTACACGCTGTTTTGATCTTTGTTTTTAAAGGGTAGATCATAGTGTGCTAATACCTACATTTTTATCTGTTAAAGCAAACAGGGAGATCAGAGATAGGAATCTAATTTGGGTACACTCGTTACTTAAACACGAGCAAAATGACATACAGTTGCTGTATGAATTTAGATTCAGTTTCGGTTGTTTCTCAACACGAACCACTCAGCATGTGATCGTTGATTTCCTCCTTGCTGGCTCTGAAGCTTTGTACTGGTTGCTTGCTCATCGCTATTGATCATTCTTAAGGAAAAAAATGTTGATTCTTTTAATATGCCTATATATGGAAACAATGTCATGGATCTCCCAGTACAACTATTAATAGCCTCTCTACATATGCATAATAAATAATTTATTTTAATCTGCACTAATAGAAATGCACTTGCAGGAATGACAAGTGCCTTTTAAATATAAATCTGCATAGTTTTTTCCCCTTGCATGACTCACTCAGTTTGTCATTTCTGACTTGTTTGTTTGCTGTCTCTTTCACAAACAGCCAAATCTTGTGGCTAAGTGATTATTCCAACTACTTTTAATAGTTAAGAATCTTTCAGTTGCTACCTCTTCATATTAAAAGTGATAGTTATGGGTAGAAATTTTAATAGCAAGGGTCTAAAGATGAGTTAGTAAAGCTTTTAAACCATCCTTAAAAACTTGTTAGGGGAGTCTGTACAGATATAAATATTTTGACTAGCATTATCTGTTGATATGCATGGCCCAGGCAGAACCTCCTGATCCTCATCTCTCCAAAAGTAGCTAACACAGAACTGCATAGGATTCCTTATTCCTGCTGGTCATGGAACTACAACCTCAGAGCTTTCCCCCTTGTTTTATTTTTTTGTTAATTAATGTATCATAACTTGAAGTGACTGAAGATGTTCATGTGTTGATACAAATCCAGAATGTTAACTTTTATTTCACAGTTATTCATTTTGAAGAAAGGGGTTTTTGTGTCTGAAGTTTGAGTTGGTGAAATAGATGTAGAGCATATCTAGAGATTGTGTGTTCTGGGAGCTCATTAAGATTTATTAGCCTGATGCTGTTCTTTCTGAACTCCTTCCCAAATGTTGTTTTTTGCAGCACCTGCCTACCTAAATATCCAGACGGTTCTGTTAACGTGATGAGGAAAGCATCATGAAGGTTTTTTGTTTTGTTTTTTTTTTTTTACTTTTATTTCTAATGAAGTTAATGAGAGTTAGTAATTGTTAGAATTTAGTCTTATTTCCTGTTTTCATTTCGTCTATTAAAAGACACAAATCTAGAAAATTATAAATGTGAGTCATTAGCTCTGAGGCATATAAATGCTAGGCAGGCAGCCATGACAAATCCAGAAGTATTTAAATCTCTTGCTGATAAAAATAGGCACAGTAAAAATGTCAATAAATTTAAAATTAACCTCCTGTAAAATGTAACCCCTGTTAACATGTAATGTCTTGTGAGATTGTTGCTTTGGGGCAGCATGTAAGTTAGTACATGGTCTTAAAAAGTAAGTATTTAACATATAAAGGCCAAAAGCCAGTCGCTGCAATTTGCAGCATATGTTGTCAAGAAACCATGTCTTCTGGTAGTTACATTGATGTTTTTCTTTCCAGGGGGATGCCAAAAGTCTTCTGGTCTCTGAGAACCTGAGCACTGGCCAAAAGTTGGACTTTTCAGATACAATGGTACAGCAGAAGCTGGATGAAATAAAGGACCAAATCAAGCGGGAAATAAGGAAGGAACTTAAAATCAAGGAGGGAGCTGAGAACCTCAGGAAGGTCACAACAGATAAAAAGAACTTGGCATATGTGGACAACATTTTGAAAAAGTCAAATAAGAAGTTAGAAGATCTGCATCATAAGTTACAGGAGTTAAACGCGCACATTGTTGTAACGGATCCAGAAGATGTTACAGGTATTGTACGTTATAATGATGGCAGTTTACTTTTGTTAGTTTACATAAACTATTGCCTGTTTCAATTGGAAAAAAACTGCTCTGGAAATGAGCAAACCTGTAGGTGGAAAGTTGGTTACCTGTGTATGCTTGTTAGTTCTGACTCAGAAATGAATGTCCAGTCCCTCTGGGTTGAAAATTGTTTTCTGGGGAGGAGTATGGACTATTTGTTGATGTGTGAAGATGAATGTAACCTGTGTTAATTCTTCACTTTCAGTTATTACCATATTCATATATTTTCTCAGTCACAGTAGTATCATCTAGTGGCTTTTCATTATATAGAAGCAATTTTCCATATGAAATATCCACAGTGAGGTTGCCCTTTTTAAGATATACTGAAATTGTTTTAATTAATATTTTTTGTGCCTTGGTGGTGAGTTGATATTACTTTTGAATATATATATTTTATAAAAATATCAGACTTGGTATTTTAAGATGGAACATTGTGAAAGTGAACAGTCCTTTTTCAGCTTTATGGAGTGACTTAGGAGATGCTGCCAGCCTGTTGATTTCACATTACGTGGACTCTTTCTGGCAAAAAGTTAAATGCACACGTGCCATTGAAGGTGTTTATAAAGTGAGTGCCAAGCCTTAAGAAGCTTGAGCAGTAGAATTACAAGACTACATCATCCTTCATTTTCTAGAAAGGTTGGTGAGGGTGAGAATTCAGGAAAATACTGGTAAGCGATAACAGGAATGCATAGTATCTGGCCCTGCAACGTGCTAGGAAAATGTTGCAGTGTCTATGGTACACTTGCACAATGTGTCCTGCATTTGTTGCTTTTGAGGTTTGAGAGCGACAGTTATGGGGGGGAAGGGGAACTAGTGAAGCAAAATAGTTGCTGCAGCATGAAATGAGAATACATACATATGCGTCAGAGATGGCTGTTGGGTTTTTTAGTAGGTATGAAGTGTTCTGTTTCATACTGGCTGAGGTTTATGAAATTCCTCTTCAGTGTTGAGGGTAGAGGGGCCTTTAAAGGAACAAGCAGAAGGAAAGAGAAAGAAAATTAGATGCAAATTCTCTAGAGACCAAATATAAAAATCTTTGTAGACGTGGATATGAGAAATGAATCTAGTAGCGGAACCTGAAAAGCAGATGGCACAAAATGTACAAAAGGAACGCTCCCTTCCAGGGCAGCATTTTAAAATTGTCAGAAGGAGCTAATCAGCAGTATTGTCCTTGTGCCTGTGCACATCTCAGAAAATACAACAGACCTTTAGAAAGCACTTAGTAGTTCTAAAGAGATTTAGATCTTTGGGTGCAAATAAATAATTAACTAATGCTGTTCAGGTCCATGGTAAGTTTCTGAAAATGCCAGCAGTGCCCATTGCTTTTGTGAATAATGGATAGCAGCCAGACTCATCCTGCCCTTTATTCTACACCAGAGACTTCATGAAAGGCTTAAGGAGTAGATCAAAGTTGATAATCTTATGTACTTCTAACTGCTTTGGATGCATGCTAAGCCCCTTAATACCTTAATACTACGTTTTTAACTTTCATTCTGTTTAAAATGTTATTGGCAGATAGCCCTTACAGTCTTAATTATTAAAACACACCCTGAGAAAAGTGCATTGTTTCTTAACTGCTTCAATTATTGCAGGCTACAAAACTTTATAGAGATCATTTTAAAATCACATAGGTATTCCACTGTAAGACTCCTTTTAATATTTTACCAACTTCTAGGAAAAAAGTTTTAAACCATCCTTTCTTAGATCCACAATCTATAACCATCCACCTCTCCAAAGCTGAAATTACTGAGCTTTTGTATCCTGTTTGCCTTGTAATTCAGTTGCCTGTCTCCTTCCTCGTCCATGGTCACTCAGTCATGGGGAGAAGGGTTGTCAATCTGCAGACAGACTGAGTGCTCACTAGCAGGTGCATGTCATCTGGATGCTTTTCTGATTTTAATGTTGAGGTTTTTATCTCACTAATAGCTGAAGTCAAAACTATAGGCCTAGGCAAAGTAAGGCTGCTAGTATAAAGACTTAGGACACTTAAGCCTACTCCGTGTGTATAAAATATCTGCATAATATTCCACAGATATGTAGGGATGTGGCCTCAGACATCCCTGTTGTCTGACAGCACAGCTCCGTGGAGAGGTCACAGCTATCTCAGCCTGGTAATTCTTGCTTCTGCTTCAGACTGACATCATGAATTTTATAACCATTTCCTCTAGTATGTAAGAGTATTCCAGACATTATCTTTATTCTAAGTTGCAGCTTTTTACTTGTATTTTACCCTTTTCTAGTCTGTTAGATACAAGTGATTTAAAAGAGTGAAGGATGCATATGGGAAATTTTTAGACTATGCAAAGGGTAAATATGGAAAATAAGGTTAACAAAACAAAACTGTGGGAGTCGAGGCTTATATTCTTTTGATATACTTACGCTATTTTATACTTTTGGTGGTCCTAGGTTTTCCCAGACTTCTAAGTACGTTGTAAAGGTTACTGGGAGTTCTAAGTAGCAAAGTCAGGACTGAGATCCTTCAACAAGTAACACCGAGAATAGTTGTCTGTAAGGTTGTGATCCTTTTGATCTGTCAGGCCTGCTCTCTGAAGATTTTTGGACTGTTTCTGTTTCTATTGCTTGTCTGAAAATGTATAGTGGTGGCTTCAAAAAGGCATTTACTCTTCCCTTGTTGCAGTATGTGAGAAGTGGGTGTGAACATATGTTTGTAAAGTGCTCTACACTTACAGCTGGAAAGTGTCACACAAGCTGTTGTGACTCTTACTGCTGCGTATGGTGTCAAGCAGTGGCTTGCATTACTTTTTTTTCTTTTTCAATGAACCACTAATTTATAGTGCAACTACTTTGTAATCAGCACAGTGTAATTTGTAATTTATGTAGGTAGGTCACTCTGGAAGTACTGTCTCCTATTTATTTCCAGGGAAACAACAACAGATACAGAGAGCACAATAACACTATTTGACAGAGCACATTCTCAGCTACAAAACACTACTTTTCAATGCAGTCACCACCATTAGCTGCGCATTTTTCACCAGCCATGAATGACAGCCTGAATGCCTTGTCTGTTTTTAAAAAAAAATAAAGTAAATAAACCTGCACCTCTGGAGGAGGCCCACTGTCACTGTTGCCATTGCTGAAATACATCACCCACCACCTCACATCCACTATTTGGTCTCCATAAAGATTCAGCCAGTGTCAGTGAATGTGACTGGATACCATTTCTCTGTTTGGAGGTATTATTTTCATAGCAGCCCCCATAAGTTAAAACCATTGAATGTAATCTTAATAAATCTTCAGTAGAAAAAACGTGTCATTAACATTCAGTTTTAAATGAGTTGGGATATTTTGATGGTATCTTGCCTTGAGTTGAAAGCTTTCCACGTCCTGATCTCATAGGAAATTATTTTCCCAACTACTTAAATTGGTATTAAACCTTAACCAAGAAGTATACTCTGCTAAAAAAAAAACCTGTATCATTGAGTGTGAGGATAGATACGGCAGCTGACGTGTGCTTCAGAAACAACTATAACCATAATGTATGTTTACTTTCCAGTATGAGGTTGCTGGTAAATCTAGATCTGTTCTGGAAGTGAGACTTTGCACCCAGGTCTGTCCTTATCATGCAGTGGATTAGTCATACTAGGATGCAGGGTTTTAAAATTTGTGTGTCAGCACTTAAACGTGAAGCAGAAGATGCAGAATGCAACAATATAGATGGAGTAGGACAAGTGTAGTAACCATTAAGGCTGAAAATCAGAGAGATTTATTTGAATGTATGACATGAGGATGTCACATTTTCACTCATAGACATGAAAGCATCTTGTATCGTTAAAATATATTTCTGCATATTAGCACAGATTAAATTGATATTTTTTCACGTGTCTAAAAAGTCACAGTAGAGATTGCCCTTTTTAATATTATTCAGAGAGGTAAAAGGTTGTACTAGCTTACCTGCAGCAAGGGGTTGCAACAAATTTAGTTCAAGTATTGCCTTTTTAGATGTCAGACTGTACCTACGGTACTGATATTTGTAAGAATTGTAACTTTGGGGAACCTCAGTATGGAATAATGCTTTTGAAGCAGTGTTGAGACAGTTTGCTTTCAGTTTTTCAGTAAGTCAAATTTGCCATTAAACAACTGAAATTCATTTCAAATTGAAGCATTTTTTCCAGGAAATCAGTGCTGGATGTTCTCTGTGAATGCAGAGCATCCACTGCTGCCTTGGACTTGCAGACAGGTTAGTTCTGTGCCATCACATCTGATTCCCTGTTTCTTTCTTTCTTTCTTTCTTTTTCTTTTTCTTTTTTTAACCCTAGCTATGCCTGAACAGTGTTTCTGTTGGTTACAACACTATATTAAATGTCCTCAAATAAATTAAAATTGTTTCCCAACTTGCCACTGAGCTTAGCAGCATGCTGCACTGCCATCAGAACCAAAATCTGGACAGTTACATGAGCTGTTACATTTCATACTGAGCTTGTTGAATAAACCATGTACTTAGCACGTGGGGAAGTCTTCAAAGAAAAGAGAAGCAGTCTAGAAAAAGTGGAATTGTCACTACTCTAATAGGGGTAGCTTAGAACATTAGTATAAGGTCATTTAGAAACAAGGAGTGTTTGCTGGTAAGCGTTACGCAGACTCAATCGAACTGAAGAGGTTCTCAGAAGAGCAAAGATAAAAGTGTTAAGATAAACACTTCAAACCAAAAAGTGCCATTATCCTGATGCAGTCCAGACACTCTAACAAAAAAAAAAAAAAAAAAAAAAAAAATCCATGAAAGCATTACTTTTTACTTCAAGTCTTATATTTTCATGAAAACAGGTCCTGGGGAAGCAGTATCACAGCTCTGGCAGACTGGCTGTGTGTTAACAGGCTGCACAAAACTCTTTAATGTTAGCAGCAAAAATAACAGGCTAGTTACATGAAATGAAGTCTAGTTCACTTGAAATACATCTGTTACTTCACTTGATACTCAAAATGTCAAGAGAAAAATGTTTAGGGGCACTAATCCATTGACCAGAAGATCTGTTACTGTCTTATGCAAAGCTGGACTTGAATACATCAGAAGTGACAAATCTTGTGCTATCCTTATTGACCTATTAACATGGCAGACTAGAGAATCTGTCATTTTTCTTGGTCGTCACTTACTTTACTTCAGTGAATTATCAATTTGGTATAAATACTTTAACTCTTCAACTTTAAGTATGTACATAAAATCCCATTGATTGTACTCACCTAGATGAATTTATTACTTATTTGTATTACAGCAATGACTGAATGTCTCCAGGTGAGACTCAAGCCCCTCTGTATGATGCTTTACACAAATAGGTAATCACTTTAGTATGGCTAGTAATGCCTACTTAGGTTGTAAGAGATACAAAGAGAGGGAAACAGATGTAGCTTGTAGCGTTGCAGCTAAGATTGTCATTGCTTTCCATAATAGGACCTGTTTGGCTGGCTGACTTAAACTTTAATCTGAATTCTTCTATAAGAAGCTGCCTCAGGCTGTTTATTGTAATGAGGCTGGGGGGGAAGGAGTCACTTGGAAGCCATTTCTGAAAAACTTATAGTAAACAACCATAACGTTCCACATTCAGAAGTTCAGCAAGCAGCTTCTATGACAGAAAGATTTAAAGAAAAAAGTCCTAATTATTAGTCTGTACTACAGAATTTTTCTTTGCTGCTGCTTGCTAACAAAACATATAGTAGCTCAGTTTCTACTAAACAGTAGAGGGGAATGTAAGTCCACAAGTGCAGACCAGCTCTTTAGATGACCCAGGTAGGTGATGTGGTTATACTTTCACAGCACAGACAGGCAGAGGGAGATAATAGCAGCTGCATGGGCAGCCAGAATTGTATCTCTAATTAGTGCTTGACTTGCAACATGAGTGTTGTTTTAATGCAAAGGAAGAGTGCTTGTTTGCATCTGTAAAAGCTGTGAAAACAGACTTCAGGAGAACCACAATCTTCCCCATGGATCATCAGAGGACTGGGATCTTTAAGTGGTAGAAGCCGGCAACATAAATCTAAAGTTGGTAAATATTCATTTACAAAATTATTCTACTTTATAAGGAGACCTGACACTGTGACTTCCAAGTTTCACGTTTGTTTTAATTTTGAACAGATTAGTAGGTGAGGATTTGTTAAATGTGAAGACATAAGTAAGAGAAAAGCATGTTGTTAATCTTTTTTTTATTAATACCAGATTTAAGCTAAAGCTGTGCAAGTGCGGTGTTTCACAAACCAAGCCAAAACACTGAGGAGAGGAAGAATGAGAAAACAGATGAGGAATAGCACGGATTTTTTTTTTTTTTAAACATCTGGTACTTTCTGCACTACGTTTAAGTAGTGAGTGTGCAGTAAGAGTCTTAAAGTGTCTTGAACTGAAAAGTGAATTAGCAGCAGAGGAAATTAAAAGTTCTACTTATATGAAAACTGTGTGCAGCCTCATCAAAGACCACAGCGTAGAAGAAGGAAATTACATGGCAAACTCGAAAGTAAAATGTATTAAACCTCAAACATTAGTTATTAGAAGCTTCTGCAGAATTAATATGAAACGGCAGATAAGACACCCCTAGATAACTCACAGTTAATAATTTGTAAGTTCCTAGTGCAATGCCTGTGTTTTCTAATAACCAAAGATGTCAGTAACTTGATCCACCATCTTAGTTTTAATTCAAGGAAAATTAATTAAAATTGAAAAAAGACCATACTGTTGATACCAGATAAATAGTCTTCAGGAGACCAACTAAAGTCATTTTTCTGTAGAGTATCTATTGCCTCAATTGTTAAAGATAACAACAACAACGAAACATTATAGTAATGGATATAACTTACTCTCATTTACAAAAAGTTTAAATGAGAAGTCATTGGGCCTGTTAGGGAAGACAATCAGCCATAGCTAAAAGGATGGTCTTGCTGAAAATCACGGAACAATTAACCATTAGGAATTAGGACCACTTGATTTCAGCTCATTAACCGTTCATGGTGTAGAAGCTAAAATAGGAGCCAGTGGTGAATAGACTTTTCTGGAGAAGAAAAACCAAGTTAAGGAGTTTAAGTATGTAATTTGTTTGATTGAAAACTAACTCACATTCTATTTAATTAATCCAACAAGATGGAGGTCTAAACACAGTAATATTCGCAGACAAAAAACTTAGTTCTTCCCACAGATCATAGCTGTTCAGTATATCCAATTAACCCATGACTCAGTTAGCTCTGCAGAGCAAAAATCATTCAGTCTGATGTAGGAAAAGGCTCACATTCTCTGTTCTTTTGACATAAATTGTGGCTACAGTGGGCGTAGCTGTAATAATATGCTGAAATCAATGAGGAAATAAATCTACTTAATATCAGCATTTAGAATATGCTTATTGGTATTGAATAGTACGGTCCAAGTTTGTTTGTTGTAGATTTAAAATCAAACTGTAAGAAAGCTTATTGGCAAAGTGCACTTTTAATTGACTCAAGACATGCCAGAAGAAATAAATCGCCTTTGAAACAAAAATAGCCCAAGCTGCAAACCTGCCTATATTACCACTCCCGGAAGTGATTCATGTGAATTAGGACGTGTGTGGGAGTCACTGTACTTTGGTGAGGCTTTGCATGTTAAGGCGCATTTGCAGAGCTGCTGCAAAGTAGCTCAGGACAGGACAGTCAGTCTGAAGTACCGAGTGTGATGTTTGTGCTTTGTTTATCTATAACTTAACAGAACAGGAACGTTTTGGGGGTGTGAGGTTTTTTTGTTGTTTTTTTTTGTTTGCTTTTTATTTTTTTCTTTGCTCCACACACTACATCTTGCATTTAATTCACAGATTGTCCTAGGACTCCTGATACTCCAAATAGCGATCCTCGTTTTCCTACCAACAACAGATTGATGGCCTTAAAGAAGCAACTGGATATAGAACTGAAGGTGAAACAGGGAGCAGAAAATATGATACAGATGTACTCAAATGGTTCTTCAAAGGTAAGGCTTTGGAATGCTTAAAGAATGTTAAAATAACTGTGGAATTTCATATTGCTGCAGTATGAAAGTACAGTGTGTAAGCAGCGTGCAATTTTGGTGTTTTGGGGTTGATTTGTTGTTGTCATTAAGTAGCAGTGTAAAATCTGCTACAGACTGCTAGGCTGTTTTTGTTGTGGTTTCATACTCACTCAGGATACTTGCTAGACCTGGTTGTTTTATCAGTCTGTCCACATGCAATTCAACCTCCATAACAAATCCGGTTTACTAAATTTAGTATGTCTGGTAATCTTTGATTATGTGTGATTTACAAAGCAGCAGAGGTTGGTATGGAATCAAGTGGTGGCTGATGCTTTTTCTAGCCCCACTAAAAAATGTACGTCCATTAATTTAAATTTAATTAAGACAATTATACTGAAGGTGATATTGTCAGATACATTTCTGAAATGTTCATCAGATTTCAGTTGCCAGTAACAAGACTTGTACCAAAAAATGTGTTTCAATAAGAGATGCAAAATATTCAGATAGCATTGTTATAATCAGCATTGGTACACAGATACGTGAAATACTTCCTCTCCTTCCCTCTCCCTTGTGTTTATTTACTGATTTATTTAACAGAAGTGTGGTATTCTAGCGGTAGTGACCTGATAACATCAAGCTGAAACTAGAAGATCTCGAAGGGGCAGGAAAGGGGCTTACTAACTCCTAGATGGGTTTGACTTATTACATAGTCTTAACTAGGTAATAAAATTCACATGAAGAGAGCCCTTAACTCAACTGAAAGACTCACCTAATTTTTTAATGGGGGTAGAAGGGGAAGAGTTATTTTGAGTATAAGGTACTCAGATGAGTAAAACAATGTCTAGGGGGATCCTACTTGCAGCCCCTTCTGCTTTTGTTAGTTACTAATTACCTTTGCTTTCCTCTTACTACATCATTGTGGAGATGAACTGAATCTCCAAACTAAGGTGAAGAACTGACATAGGTATAAACAAATAATATGTAGTAGCTTGATTGGTGTCAAGAAGTTGGTAAACACAACTGAAATGTTTCAAGTTCTTATCTGGCTGGCCCAACACATAGATGAGATGAGTCAGTGAACGTATTCAAAAGAAATGTTTGATTTGAAAAGTAAACTTCTGTAAAGTGCATTGCTGCCAGTTACTTTTTTGGTTAGTACAAATTCTATTGGTGAGGAACGACATATTTCTGGATGAATTTCTTCCAGGGACTTGTGGAGAGGCAGATTACTTTTGTACCTGCACCTACTCTTTGACTTCTTTGCACCTCCTGCTAAAACCACAGAGTGCTGCTCACTTTCTGAAAAATCATTTTAGAGTAGATGGCCCATAAGTGCCATCAAGCCCATGCTGACCTGTGAGCCAGCTGGTGCTGGTAGCCTCAGCTGAAAGTGACCTGTCACCTACTAGCCTGGGGCAGTTGGAAGAGGTATCTGCAGTGCCTTATGACTAAAGGCCGGGGAATGCAGTCCTCAGCTCCTGGAAACCCTGGAGTCTACATCCTCTGGGGCCATGTACTTAACATCAGGCTAGCTCAAAAATAATAATCAGCTGATCCAAATGGATCAAAAGATGTACGTGATTTATATCCCTAATAAACCCTCAGCAAGTAACCTTATAACAGGCTGAAAAGAACTTAACTAAACACTCAGGCTATAACATCAGACATTGCTAGCAAGCTTTGATCAGACTAGGAAGAAGAGGTAAATTCTGGCTTGCTTTATGACTGAGACATGTAATTAAAATTGTTGATTGAATCTTGTTCTTTCAATTGGTTTAAATGAGCTTACCAGTTTGGGTGTATGTGGTAACTGCGCTGGGGAGAACGAGCTGGAAACACAAGAGCATTGCCAGCTGCTTCAGCAAGCTGGATGCAAAGGATGTGTGTTCATTCTCATAGTCATAGTACTATGTAGTGAGGTAATTCAGCAGGGTTTATACTGTAGGCTTAAGTATGATGATTAGGGGGTAAAAAGTTGAACTTAAGTTTCTGGATGAGGTGGCCAAAGGGGGCAGAAAATTCTCACTTTGAATCCAACACGTAATTGGGAATGTTAAAAAGGGCCCTCTTTAAGGTATATTAAACTATTTTTTGACTGTTACCCAGGCATACCATGATGGAGTTTCAGATTTCCTGTATTATTTTCAAACCTAATTTTAATGGAGAGAGGTCATAGTTTGTTTCTTAAAGATTTAGAAAAACAAACAAACAAAAAAAAACCCAGTAGTTTGCTAATAATAATAAGTGTGTCATCTCAGGTGAAGGTTTTCCATTTGAACTTAGTCTGCTTTCTTCACTAACATTCAGTTCAACCTATTTTGACGTGTTTCTGAGGTATTGATCATTTTTCCTTGGACTTGCTGAGATCTCTCTGAGATCCCGTGACAGCTTTTGCAGGTCAGTTTATCAGGCATTGTCAGTTTCTGTGTACACAAGAAATGCTTTGACATATTTTTGTTCAGACCCCAACACTAAAGGAGCTGCTAAGTATAACACATCCATTCTGATCTTGAGGATGGGATGTTCTTTCTCTTGAAAACATAGGGTAAGTTAGAATCCCTAGCTAATTCGGTAATCTTAAATTACCTCAGCTTTACACATTGGTGCTCCTGAGCAAATGTATCCACTGGAGTGACAGGAAGTGGGAGACAATCAGATGAAGTAATGGGAGAAATCAGATAAAAACAAAGACAAAAAATGCTTTCAGAAGTTGTGTGCATCAGGATGATGCATGGATGAAGTTTAATATAGGATTCTGACTTGTATGTAATCAGTTAGATCCTATACTCTGCTGTAGACAGTACTTATTTCAGCAGGTGATATTTGTATTTGAGAAGGCACTCATTTAACAAAATTAAGTGTACTAATTAAATAGTTGGATAGCTGATGTGGAATCTTCTGCATAAGGACATTATAAACATAAGGCTTATGCTGCTCTTCATATTTGAAACATTGATTAGTATTACGAATTAAAATCAAGAGTATGTACCCAACAGAACATATACTATAAAAATATCAGAGTAGGTAATACATTCGGTGCAAGGTCATAGCATGTGAATGCAATTTTTTTTTCCTTTTCAGCACACTGATTTTTCTAGCATCCTCTTTATAGTACTCACATATACTGTAGTGCCAATACTTTTAGCTCTGAGAATCTGTACTATGCAGTAGTTGTCTTGATGGGGATAAGGGGAGAAATATATATATATTTTTAAGTCTTAAATATTTGGTAATTTCATTTGAAAATTAAAAATTTAAGTATAAACCACGTTTACATTAAAATGGCTTCATAATGAGGTTATGGGGTGGTTGCAAAATGAGTTAACCAGAGTGGCCTTTGAGCTACAGCAAGTGCAGTATTCATCTATACTGATTACTGTTTGTTAATCTGGCACTGCACAGCCATGACAAATTGACTGCCTTAATTTTTCCCACACTCCTTTTCTGTTTGAATCTAAGTCAGATCATCCTTACGTTATCTTGTAATTCCCTATCCAATAACCATTTGATAATCCATCATAAATCAAGTCTCTAGTAGCTCTGGGACCAAAAAAACTGTATAGCCAAAAAACACATGAGGATATCTATCCATGCTCCTGAGAGTGAGTTAGTATTATTGATGAATCTGAAAGTTCATCTTCAGAAATGTTCTCCTCTAAGCTGCTTTTCTTGTTACAACTTTTGATAAAAGGAATTGGGTAGCTCCATCTATTTGGGACAAAAAAATGTTGTCCCTAAATTGCTGATGAAATAGCTAGTGAAGCAATCTGATATTTTGTGTTTATTAATGGAAAAATAATCAGTTTGATCAGGCAAAAATAATGCAGAATTATTTATAATTAAATATAATGTGCTGTGTGAGTTAACTTCATGTTTCTAATGTTGAGATTGAAATTTAACTCAGGTGAATTGGCACAGTGATTCATGTATGTATTTAGTCTAGCAGATTTGGTTGTTGGAAGAGTTATTAGAAGAGTTCTTATATTCACAAGGGGGAAAGGCTTTAAACTAAAAGAGGGGAGATTTAGGTTAGACATTTGGGAGACATTTTTCACTCGGTGCAGTACTGGCACTGCTGCCCAGAGAAGCTGGAGGTGCTTAAGGGCAGGCTGGATGGGGCCCAGGGCAGCCTGAGCTGGTGGGTGGCGGCCCTGTCCATGGCAGGTGGATTGGAAGTGGGTAATCTTTGAGGTCCCCTCAAACCTCAGCCATTCTATGATTTACTATAAACTTGTCATTCTCCATAGGATGGAGGTATTTTGCACTTTATATATTGTTCTTTCTTCAGTATCAGCTTAAATATATTCATCTACACATGGGTGTTTCTAGATTGTGCCTCCTTTATCCAGCTTTAAACAGAGTTTCCATGGAAGTAGTTTGTAGTCTATAAATCAATCTGAATACCCTTTGGTCCTAACCTGATTTCCTCTAGATTCTTAATGTGGTTAGTTGAATTGGTCTGCTGTACCTAATGAGCTACATAGTTCTTGTTCCTGAGTAAGTGGTTTTTAAAGCTTTCAAAGTATTGTATTGTGAAGAATTTACAATATTATCTTTTTTGTTTCAATAGGATCGAAAACTTCTTGCCACAGCTCAACAGATGCTCCAAGACAGCAAGACAAAAATAGAAGTCATAAGGATGCAGATTCTTCAGGCAGTTCAGACCAATGAATTGGCTTTTGATAATGGTGATGGACTACAGAAGAAATATTAATCTTATTAATGTCAGAATACCACATAGATATGTACCTATTTGCACACAGAGCTAAATTTCTAAAACAAAGGTTAGACAAACTTGCATGAACTGAAAATAGCAAAGTACCTTGAAGCTTATTGAAGAGAAATACAGGCTCTCTTCATCATCTTGTTCATTCCTTATCAAGTTCACTCTTGCTTTGTAGGCTTCATCCTGTGTGTGTGTGTATATTTTCTTTGTTTTGAAATAACTACTACTTTAAAGAAAAGTATATCACTACCCTAAACAAACAAACAACAAAAAAACTGATGTAGGTATAAAGCCTGTTTGTCATTCTTGAATAGACTGACCTAATTAGTACTAGTGAGAACAGAGGCATAGGGAAACTTTTATTATATTAGCCTTTAGGCTTGACTGGGAAGTAGTCCAAAAATTAGTATTTTTTAAAAAAAGAGATCCAATTTGAAACACACAGATATTACTGCATTTAAAAGTAGTTTTAAAATTGCACAACCTCTGAACTTTAATGGCCATGGGTGTATTAAAAGTTGTGGGCACATTGGTACATCTCTAAGTTTTAAGCTTTATTTGTATGCATCTCACAGAGTACTGAAATTGTAAGATAATGCTCCTAATCAGGGCCACAGTATACTCTCTAGGTATTGTTTGTTCTGTGGACTTGGTTTGTTTTTACAGTTATGACACTTCTGGCTTTCAACAGCCCATCTTAGCATGTGGACTGTGCATGTTATTTGTTCTACAGAACAACAAAGAAATCCTCAAAATGTATAGTCTGCTTTCTAGCCTAGACTTATAAGAAAGCATGAGCAGGATAAAAAGTGTGCATCTGTGAAAGTACATATTGTTTTATCTATAAATAGGTATTAATGCTAGAAAGGGCTTTCAAAGGCCTATTTATGTTCCTACTACTCCTAGAGATGAAAACAGTGGGGAATATATCTAGGAGACTTTTTCCGTTTAGGAAATCTTAACGTCATAAGAGGTGGATATTAAAAGCTGTTAACACAGACCATTTGGGGAAGGCATTATATGAGACCTCTTATATTCCCCATACTTGCACAACCAGAGAACCTGGGATTTAGCAAGAGAATTCTCAGAAACTGATCAGGGATATATGTAGCTACAGAGTAATTTGAAAGATGAACCATCGGAATATGATTCAGAAATGTGCAAGTCTCAGAACTTCTTTCTGCCAGCTGCTGATGTTTGGGAGATTTGGCTTTCTATGAAGGTCATTTATCCCATAGCTTCCCTAATGACGTCTTTTATTTCTTGCACCTTCTAGCAATTACAGCCCCACAAAAAGTAGTGGCTGTTTACTGGAGCGAGGCTGTGATTACTACTTTCATTCTTCAAAAGAGATATATATATATTTTTTTTTAAATTAGAACTTCACTGTTATTTTTATGACATACATAAAGCTTTTCTTCGGTCTACTGAAGCTGAATTTTTTCCTCCTCTGTGTGCACTGGGGAGACTTTAATATATAAAGATACTAAGAAAGGGTGTGGTTTTCAGTGACGTTTGTTTATATTTCTTTGCAGCAAAACCTGTGATAAGCCCTCTTGAGCTCCGAATGGAAGAACTACGGCATCATTTTAGGATAGAATATGCTGTTGCAGAAGGTGCAAAGAATGTGATGAAATTACTTGGATCTGGGAAGGTTACCGACAGAAAGGCACTTTCAGAAGTAATTCATCATTACAATTTCTGAAACTTTACTTTAAATGTTCTTTCAAGGGGAAAAAAAAACATCAAATATTGTATTTGTTTCTGTATTTTAAAAAGGCACAAGCAAGATTTAATGAATCAAGCCAGAAGTTGGACCTGTTAAAGTATTCACTGGAACAGAGATTGAATGAACTTCCTAAAAACCATCCCAAAAGTGGTATTATTATAGAGGAGCTTTCATTGGTCTCTTCACCCACGTTAAGTCCACGTCAAAGTGTAATATCTACTCAGAACCAATACAGTACACTGTCCAAACCAGCAGCTTTAACAGGTATGCTTTATGGGAGTTCTTTTATTTTCATCACATGGTATAAAACTAGTCTTTAGTGCTAACTTTGTTGCCTTTCTGGAAATATTTCATTGTTGGTTGTTTGATCTGGTCTGGTTTTCTTTGTTTGTTTGTTTTTAGACAAAGGCATTTAAAGTGAACAATGCAATGTCTGTGATTTATTTGTTCACCATTTTATAATCCTGCTGAAATAAAAGTGAAGTTCTGGCCTTAAGTTAGGTCACTAGGGAACAGTATTATGAGCATTCAGTGCTTTTCATCTTCACATTATCAAGCAGTTTTAAAGGTGGGCAAGTGTTATTATCCCCATTTTACAGATGGGGAAACTGAAGTGCAGAAGGGTTAAGTGGCTTCCTCTGGTCATATAACAAGTATGGCAGAGCTGACACCAAATCTTCCCAATTTCTTCCCAATCCCTATTTTGCACACTACAGTGGCTTCCCAGAAGGTGAGATTTATGTTACCAGAAACTTACTTATTTCTAAAGCAAAGAGGAAGAGCCTAACAAAAATGCACAGAGTTATCAAAGCCCCTGTTAATGGATAGACTTAACCTACTGTGAGGGAACATACTTACAAGCTTTATCCAATTTTTCAAAGTTGGATTCACCTGAAAGTATTGTCCTTCATTAGAAGTAAACTTTTCAAACAGATGACCCAGACTTTAACAGAACTTTAACAGTATTTTCCCTCCTGATGCTCTCCAAGTAAATACATTTGAACACTTGGAGATATGGTGCTTTACTAAATATATTTATTAAGTGGTCACATAAGAATTGCTAGTACAGACAGAGTTTGGTTTATTTCCTCAACAGTTCTATATGTAACTATTAAACCAACTATCAACAAAGGAAAATCTCTAACTTGAAGGTTACTCTCTTCAAGTGTGTATAACTGATGCCAGAATTTCAAGTAGGGTTCTATTTTAAAAGAAAAAGAGAAACTCTTCTGCCAAGCTGCAGCAATAATGGACAAGACTACTTGTCCTACATTTTGTTACCAAAAGTAACTGAGGGTAAAAAGCATCAGAACCTTAGACAAGAGCCCTTATGAAGATACAGAGTGGAGAGATTGTATTTGGCAAAAAAGTTCCCCCTCAAATGATCTATGACCAGGGCATGGCATATCATGCCTTTTTTTAAAACAGCTTTTTTTTAGTCTTTTTTTTTTTTTTTTTTTTTTTTTTTTGTAAAAGATAATCACAGGTCATATACCTTACAGTGACAATCTCCTCTCTGAATATAATCAATGGGTACATATTAAGGTATATACTGGTACTTTCTAGTAGGAATTATCAAAACAGAGCCACATTCTTGTAAAGCTCTTAATTTGTCACTTTCATATTAACTATACAGAGCCTTTGTATTCGACCAGATTTAGCAGTGTCTTTGTATTTTGCCTTTAACGTTTTGTGAAATATAGGTGAATGCTACTGTCATACTATTTTAAATGCTCCAATGGGACTTTCTTGTATGTAACTCATTCTACAAGATTATGATCTTTCTGATTATTAATTTATCGGGATCTTTTTCTAAACAGTTTTGAAATGAAGTATTTTATTTTTTAAACTGTTTGGGGAGCCAACAGAATTCTTGCTGTGTATACCATTATGTTTCTGAGAACAGCATAAGTTGTCACGATTATTAGATCCTTAGAAGATGGAATTTGATCTCAGATTGGTCTGTCAGAGTCTGTTTTGTGGGCTATAATATTGCCAGGCCATTTGTAGGTTTGGTCTGATTTAGCTTTCTATTACGAAAGAGTATTTTGAAGTTTTGCAGTTATGTACATAGGAGTTACACTACCCTAAGAGCTGTGTTTCTAGGTGACTACATGGTTTTGAACTAATTTCAGTGCTTTTAATAGTCAATTTCATCACTGTTAGTTGTGTCACAGCTTTACAGATGCTATCTTTACAGGATACGGTAAGCCATCCGTTACATTCAGATGCTACTGTGCTGCTGGAGGAAGCTCTTTCAAATTAAAACCACAGCCTCTTCCTCAGTTGGTCGAAGATGTTGGAGAATAGCTTCTCAGCTGTTTCAGCTTTAATAAATCCCAATTCAGTAAAGTTCTAACAATTCAATGATTGTAAATTATATACTAACTCAAACTGGACTTAAGCAGCCAGAGGGCAAATTTCATTTCCTGTTTTATTTTAAACACGAAGTCTCAACAATCAGTGTGTTCATGTTAATTATCTAAGCAATCTATCCAGTATTGCTTGCTTATTATCCAGTACTGCTTGGTTATGTAAAACTCAAGGAAAAACTCATACTGTCCCATGAGCAATGTTAAATTGGTCACTTTAGAAAGTGACGCTGCTGAGAACTTGAACCCAAGTCAGTTCAATTCTTAACAGAAGAAAAGTTTTTCTGAGGCTAAATTATAGAACAAAAACTGTTTTTGTGGCATTGTGGTGAACTGTTGCTTCCTTCTAGAAGGCTGACTCTCACATACTTCACTTTTTTTAATGCTTATTTTCAGGTTTGTCTGTCTTAAGTCTATCACTTGTTTTTTATCTGATTTCTAATTATACCCAGCATGGTTTACAATATGAGCTATTGCCGTAGTATCAATCATTAGTCATTCACTTGGCACATTTGAGCACAGAAATTTTTGACAAATAGTTGTTTGTCTTGTTCTAGGTACCCTGGAAGTTAGGCTAATGGGCTGCCAAGACATCTTAGAAAATGTTCCTGGTCGATCGAAAGCCACATCAGTTACTCTACCTGGTTGGAGTCCAAATGAAGTCAGAACAACTTTCATGGGCAGAACCACTAAAGCTAAAGCTGGGATTAGTAAAAACCTTCTGAAAACTGATGACTTGTCCAGTTCAGTATACTTTCTACTTTTATGCTTATCTTTTATTTACATTTTAATATGCATGCTGTGTTTTGTAATTAGAAATACTAAATTGACTTGAAGCTGTAAAATTAGCTGTTCCTTCAGCTGTCAAGTTGTTATGGATTTAAAAATAGAAATAAAAAAACCTGCACTATTATGGCCGTAAGAACCAATTAAATATGAGAGCTCTTTTTAAGGGAAACTTACTGAAGACCTCTTTGTTTGTGGAAAATCCTCTTATAGTTCTAAGCTGAGTTTGTGTACTTTACTTACAGATGAAGTCTGTGCTGTACTGAAGCTGGATAACACTGTGGTTGGTCAAACTAGCTGGAAACCTATTTCCAATCAGTCGTGGGATCAGAAATTTACACTGGAACTAGACAGGGTAAAGATGTAGTTTTACTTCATTGATATATATATAGTTAATTATGTAGATTAAAGTAATGTTGCTTTTTATATATATGTATGTATATATGTGTGTGTATATATATATATATGGGGTTTTATTTATTTATTTATTTACTTACTTACTTACTTACTTACTGTTGTGGTTAAGTTCAAAATATACGTATACAAATATTTTTGTCCTTAACACCAGGAGTAACCTGGAGGTAAGCTGATTTGCTGGGTTGCCATTCTACAACTTTGATCTTTCCTCGCTTACGAAGAGATGTAATGTCGTTTCCTAACACTATCTTTTTAGCCTGCAACAAAGGTGCTGAAATCAACCTTTCATTTATAAGGAAACTGTATCAAATACCGTTCAGATATCTTGGCAAATCTAAATCATAGAATTTTTACAGTGTTTATCCATAATTATTACATGTTCTCAGGTGAAGCAGATCAGTTCTTATTTTTCAGGAATAATAAAATCACTAACATTTTTTTCCTAGAATCCTAAGTGTTATTTTGATGGACTTCAGTATTTGGAATGACACTTGATAACTTTTTTCCGTGTTCCTTTTGAAGAGAATTTCTGACATGTATTTATAGGTACCTAATACTCATAGTATTTTAAGGGTACAAAGATATCTTTTTTTTCAATCAGTATAAAGTAGGCTAAAAATTAAACTTTGTTTTAGAAACTTAAATGGCATCTCAGGCATATATGTAATTTAAAAAAAAATGAATAAAAACAGGAAAAAACCACCCCTACCTTCCTGGTTGTACTGACCAGTATTTCACTCTCACCACCCAACCTGTCTAAGCCAAGCCAAATCCCTTCCAGGGTGAAGTCAGAAGCAGATTTAGACCTGCAGCTAGAGAAATCCAGGTTCCTAGCAAGAGTGCAGAACAAAACTAGCAGTTGTGGAGTCCATAACTTTTTGTGTATTATTTTCAAATGGCTTTTTAAGTGGCTTTTTGGTGCCGGAAAAGAATCTTGCTTCTGCTGGGTGTGGCCACCTATCATCCTCCTGTATTTCGGACCCATGTTCTCAACCCTATGATGTTTTTCTGTTACTTCCTCTTTACTTTTGTTTCCTTGAAAACCCACACCTCTCAGATAAAGAGGGTGAACTGATGCACTGTGGTGGAATTAAGTTTTGCCATCTGAAAATAGTACCACACAACGCTGACTCTGTACGGTGCACTGCAGGACTTTGCAGTTTGCAGCAAGTTTTGTACGGAGCTTATAAGGCACCTTAAGAATATATAATCCCACTGGCAAGATAGATGCAGTTCCTTTCATGACCATGTTGCAAAAAACTGCATGTATTCTTAGAAATGGTGTGTAAAGTCTTGAGGTACACATCATGAGGTGTACCAAACACAAAAGTGCCACTGTACAGCCATGACATTCAATTGATGCATGTATGTAATGTAAAAAATTAGCAAAGCTGAGCTTTCTAAGAACAGTTAAAATCTTATTCCCAGAGTTTAAGCTGTGAGGTATTGAACCAGTGCTTTTGCTGGACTGACTGAAAACTGGTGAATTTTTTTGACTTTTTCCTTCTATTCATGGGAATTTTAGTCTTCTTACTTGGATGCTGGAGATCACATTTGAACTAATGCAGAATGATGTATAGTCATCCTAGTGAGAGTTTGCTTGCTGTGGCCAGACAGCCATAAAAGCTCTGCATCTTGATCATGAAGCACTGGATCTTATGGTTTTGGAGAGGTAATTATTGCAGAACAATTACTACTAAGGAATTTCCTGTGTTTGCTTGCCATCATAGTCACGTGAATTGGAAATCTCAGTTTATTGGCGTGACTGGAGATCCCTGTGTGCAGTGAAGTTTCTGAGGCTGGAAGACTTCCTGGACAACCAACGGCATGGCATGTGTCTCTATCTTGAACCCCAGGGCACTCTGTTTGCAGAGGTAAGAGTTGTTCCTTCAAATGTTTGGGCACAGTTGCAAGTATTATCTTGCAGAGTAGCTTAACAGATTCTTTTCTTAAACTTTTAAGGATGCATTTTGTTCTGAAACTTGAATTATAACATACGTTACTTGAACTGCAGGTCACGTTTTTCAATCCAGTTATTGAAAGAAGACCAAAACTTCAGAGACAGAAGAAAATTTTTTCAAAACAGCAAGGTAATTGTTTAATACAAACATATAAAACTTTAAAATTATATAGGTATGTGATATTTTCATACTGAGATTTAATGTTTATTTATGAGTAAAGTTGTTGAAAATGAAGTATTTGGAACCTCACTAGGAAAATTTTTGTTCAGGAATTCCTTATTATACATTAGCACTTAATAGTGAGCAATTGTGAATTGTAAGGAGTACTTCAAATTGAGTTTGTTCTTCATAAACTAAAAATTGATGAATATGATTATTTTAACAAATTACAGACAATAAATGCTAATCAAGAAATTACTTGCACTTTCTTTTTTCACAAAATCCCTCAGGCAAAACATTTCTCAGAGCTCCTCAAATGAATATCAATATAGCCACTTGGGGAAGGCTGGTGAGAAGAGCTATTCCTACAGTAAATCACTCTGGCACCTTCAGCCCTCAAGCATCAGTATCTGCCGCAGTGCCAGTGGTTGATGCGCGCATTCCTGAACTGGCGCTGCCAGCCAGGTAGGCAACACCTGCAGTTTTTTAATGCTCTTAAGAGAAAGTAAAGTAGTAAAATGTTTATGCAAAAAGGTATGTAAAGTGAGTTTCTGCAACACTTAAGACCTTTCAGCATTCTATTTTGGAAATCTGTTTTGTAGACAGATGGTTCATAACATCCCATTTTAAGTTGGTTTTTATTAAACCTTTCTCTGCTGTATGCTGAGAAGTTATTTTATTCTCCTGCCAGTGACTCTCCTGTAGCCAAATTGGACTTTGAGCTGGAGCCTGAGCCTCCACCTGCTCCACCTCGTGCATCTTCCCTTGGGGAAATATGTGAACCTTCCTCTGAGATGAAAGCTCCTGATATGCCAGCTCAGGCAAGTAAAGTTGAAGTTAAGAATTTCAGGCTGTATAGTTTTACCAGGGTTGTAATGTTGATATCTTCATGATGGGCTTTATGTTACTATTTAGCATTATGCTCCCATAACTTACACATACAATACTGTCTAAACAGGATGCTGTGATTATCCACAGTGGCAAACTCTTTCTGTGATTTTTCATATGAGGAAAAAAGAAAGCCTAAAAATCATGGAAGTATTCAGGAAAATGTAGAGTTTTTGTTTGTTTGTTTTTTAAGAAAGAGCAGAATGACTGGAGAAGTAGATTTCATCATTCTGTTAAAGGCTTGTTTATATGTATCAACCTAAGGTATAATGTTTTAGCTTAGTTAATTCTTGTGTTAAGAACTCCATATGCTTAAGGTAAAAATTTCTGCATCTCTTTGCCTTAGGAATTTGTTCTAAATTTTCAGATGCTGTTTTCTTCACAGGATGATGTATCAACTTTTGATTTTGAGAATGGTAGAAATAGTATTGTTCCAAAACTCCAGCCTGGAATAATCTGTGAGTCTGATGTTCCACATTCAGACACAAAATACACCAACATTCGAGAACCTGAAGATAGAAGGTAAAAATGCTATGGTTTTCGTGTTGAATATGAATAACCTTTATTGAAGTCAGCTAACTGGAAAGTGTGTGTTTATTTACACAGAACACAACAAAGATTTCAGTTCAGCCTGAAGGACTTCAGATGTTGTGCAGTACTTGGCAGAGGACATTTTGGAAAGGTAAATGTGAAAAGGCTGTATCAGATGTCAGGGCTCTGTGAAAAACTGGATTTAAGTCTTAATCGTTTATCCTCTGTTTCAGGTGCTGCTGGCAGAATACAAAAACACAAATGAGATGTTTGCTATTAAAGCCTTAAAGAAAGGAGATATTGTCGCTCGTGATGAAGTAGACAGGTCAGTTTGTAAACATCATGCGTGGATTCTCTAAAGTAGTCTTTTTCTGCATGCAGCATGACTATAAGCTCTACCAAACAGTGACTGCTTTCAGTGAAAGGGCAAAACAAATCTCCCTGTTCACTTGGCTGTTATAGACCTGTAGCCTTTCTTCTGGGGCAAGGAAGAAGCAGGACAGACCAGGAACACTGTTTATTTTAGTGCTTCTCTTACCATGCCTGTATTACAGCTCTGGCTTTAAAGCCAATCTTGTTTTCTATTCAGATTCTCTTGTAATCTTCTTGTTACTTCTAATTACTTGTTTTATAGAATTCCATTACATTCCAAGAGGACAGTGCCTATGCTTTCTTTGCTGGCAGAAATACATAAGATGATATTTCTCAACTTGTAACATATGTTATACTTTGTTCTTCATATTTTCCCTTGAATCTTATGTATACTACACTCATGTTAATCTTTGTCCAAGAAATAAGATTTTTCTCTGTATGGAAGTCAAATAACTTGGTTCAGCACAAGAAGGTGCTTCTACAGCTGTTCAATGACTGTTTATGTTGGAGAAAAATAAATAACTGTATTAAGAATAAGCTGACAATCAACTGCATTAAGGAAAGATAATCAAGAATGTTCATACATAGATACTACAATATTGTAACTTTTTTTGCCTATATATGTTATACATGATTAAAATGGATGCAACATGATGCTACATGATATTGACATGTACTAATTCGTTAGGAAAATGGGCAGGATTCTGTTTTCAGGGACCACTAAGTTGCCTTTTTTCACTTCTGAAAGACCAAATGCATCTTCTTGGACATCCTGACATCAATTTAATGTGTGGAAATATCAAAAGCTCTTTCCTGAAGAAAAATATTCTTGTTATCTTACTTGGAGGAATAGAGGGGGGGAAAAAGCATAAGATCTAAGTTACCAACAGTTTTCTGAGAGTTGAAATGTGGGTTCAGGATTCAGCTTTAGGTTTTACTGTTTTAGGTTTGTTTTTTTTTTTTCTATTTGCAGCTTGATGTGTGAAAAGCGAATATTTGAAACTGTGAATAGTGTAAGACATCCCTTCTTGGTGAATCTTTTCGCTTGTTTCCAAACCAAAGATCACGTTTGCTTTGTAATGGAATATGCTGCTGGTGGGGATCTGATGATGCACATTCATACTGATGTCTTCTCTGAACCAAGAGCAGTGTGAGTATCCACCCCTCTTTGTGGCAACAGTGGAAGGGCATTTTGTTGTGTTTCACTGGGCAAGAACTACGGTATTGCCTCATGCCTCTACCTTATATCATTTCAGAAAATACTACTGAGTTTTTTAAAGGGTAGATACTGATATTATTTTTAATTAAAAAAACATGCATGCAGATTAAGTGTTCCTGAATCTAAGTTGAATGCAAATAATGGCGTACAGATATTTTATGTTTATAATATTTTTTTTTAAAAGATTGCGTTAAAAAGATTAAATCAGAAGTTAAAATAAGATGTAAGGCCAAAAAATAGAAGGAATAAGAGAAATGAGAAATCCTTCAGTGCCATGATGGTGAACCCTACAGAAAAGTTATCCTTCAGGCCAAGTAAACATACGTACAGCTTGCAAGTTTGAACATTACTGACATTTGAGTTTCAAATTCTGACCCTGTATAAAATTAATCAGTACCAGAAAATGCAAACCATAATTTTCAGAGGATGGCTAATAAAAGAAATGCATTATGATGAACTTGATATTCTGGAAAGCAAGACTCAAATCCACTGAAACTTCAAATTTCTACTCTTTCAACAGATTCTATGCTGCATGCGTTGTTCTTGGACTTCAGTATTTACACGAACACAAAATAGTTTATAGGTGAGTGGTCACTGACACATTTCTGACAGATGTATTTCAGTAACTTCAAATATTACTAAAGAAACCTTATTTTCAAATGTTCATGTAGAGATTTGAAGTTGGATAACTTATTGCTGGACACAGAAGGCTTCGTGAAAATAGCTGACTTTGGTCTTTGCAAAGAAGGTAATGGCTCTTCATTTACGTATTTATTTATTTATTTTAGGGAAGTTCCATCAGCTTTCTTACTTGCTCTTGACTGTTCCACGTATACTTTGTATACTTTGTATTTTGATCTGGTACCGTTTGAAGGAAAAATACATCTCAATACAATTAGGGGAGAAAGAAGGAAGTTCTTTAGTGGGGAATTTAAGTTGTGAGAAATAGCTCACAGCTGATTCCTACATCATCATGTGCTCTAAAATTCTTTTCCTTATTCTAAACCAAAGTTGGCACTGTACAGTGAAGTCAAGGTATACCTCAATTTTTTTTTTTACTCTCAAATAGTTGCACAACTCTTAGTCTGTCATGCCTACATACTTAGTATATTAGCTAAAACAGGAAAATTTATTCCAGAAGGGAGGCCGAGAGGCTAGAAAAGTAACTTTCAAGCATCCAGCTTGAAGATGTACGATAATTTGTCTGCATTGAGAAAAGTATCTTTCTCAAACCCCAAAAGGAGGGAAGACATGAAAAGATCCATCTCCTTTTTCAATTAGTGTAGTCTGTCCCCAAAATATTTCATTTCTAGCCAGCCTAAGAGGGAAAGGAATTTTCTAAGTAGGTTTAATAGGTACTCAGGCATTATTAAAAACAACAATATCCTTGAGCAAGTTGTGTCACTTCAGCTAGAATTCTATGAATGACAAGGAAACAAGGACTAGGAAAGCTCTGTGGCTTACTGACTACTGCAGGAAAGCATTTGCTGCAATAAATGCTCTGTACAACACCTCCACTGTCACATCAATGCTTGTGGTGCTCTTTTTAATTGTGTCCCTCCTGCAAATATACAGCTCTTATGTTGCTCAAAGTTGTTTCACTACACTTCATGTTTAACTTTATTTATAGGTAGCTTTGCCATTGCAGAAGCATTTGCAACGGGCATATTTGGCTGAAGTAGGGCACAACATTTTTCACAAGCTAAGATTGATTGTATCTTTCCAAGAAAGATAACAGTGACATAAGTGTAATTGGAGGCTTAATTTGGCTCATTGTGTAGAGTTAGATATAGAAAAGCTTATACAAAAGCACACTTGGAAGAAGGGCATGGGAGGGAAGAATATGGGAATGTTTACTTAACTCATTAGAGTGAGTTTTCAGGACAGATCCCAGGACCTCAGCATCACTTAGCTGAAGTTGTGTTAGAGAGGTTTTACTTGCTAAAGGAATAATTTGTGGAGGTGCAGAAACTTGCTTGCTTTTCATTAATTGTAACCTTTCAGGAATGGGATTTGGAGACAGAACAAGCACATTCTGTGGCACACCAGAATTCCTTGCTCCAGAGGTGCTGACAGAAACTTCCTATACGAGAGCTGTAGACTGGTGGGGTCTTGGTGTCCTTATCTATGAGATGCTTGTGGGTGAGGTACGTTCCAGTAAGATACAACACAGTCATAATAGTGTATGTTACAAAATTCAAAACGTTGGCCTGTGAAACATTTAGTATGCCCTATACAGAACAGTTCTATTGATAAACAATATATAGAGACATACCTAGTTTTAGACTGAACATCTTCAAGGTCCATTAAGAAAAAAAATAGGAATTATTTAACTGATACTAGCTGTTCCTGCCACTGCCAAAATTGATTAGTCATGTTATGGACCTAACAGAGCAGCTGGAAGCAAATGGGCCATAGTTGGTTCAAGATTTAACTTCTGTTTTTGTTTGGTTTGCTTCTAATTACATCATTATGCCTTAAATCAAATTATGGTAATGACACGTTAATATCAGTGTCTCCAAGCAAGAAAATGGTACGTTTGGTTTGGGTGAGTTCAGTATCAAGCATGCAGGGCAGAGCAATAACAACTTTTATTGTCAAATTTGGCTGCATAATGCTAGAGTCTTTTTTCAGATGTCTGAGTTTGAAAAATCAACTCCTTAACTCCTGTAGCTTGAATAGAAAAAAACGTTAATTCATAGAACTGGGTAGTAGTGAAAGATTATGCTGAAGTTACTGATTATCTGAATCTCACATTAGAACAGAATGCCCCAGTTCTGTATGAATGAAATGTATAAAGAAATTATTATTGAGTAGTTACTTAGACCTGAAGGCCAGGCTATGTATGCCATGCTATGTTGTTAGAGTTATCACCAGAGTAACGTGGTGATGGCTTACATACTAAAAATGTGGGGGGAAACTGAAGATTTATTAATCATTTTATTCTTTTTGAAACAAAGATAGCTCCTGTCAGGTTTTTTCAGGAGGAAAAAAAAAAGAGGACAAAAAACTTGCAAGGCCACTCTAAAGCAGAAATATTCCTAAGCTATAACATGGTAAAAATACAAACCAACCTTTCATGTATTACTTGTGGGTGGTAGCTGTCCCAACAGAGAGCCTTCCACATTTCCTATCTTGTGTCAAGAGTTCAAAAAACAGAGTAGTTACAGGTTTTTCTGCTTTTAAAAACACACTTTTAAAGCACAGTCCTTTAGTTTAAACAAAAAAAAAAGAGGGATAACAACTTACTTTTCTCTCTTAGTTATGGAAAAGGATTGTGTATTTCCAGGGAAAGGAAAGCTTCAATTTAGGAAGACCATCTCCAAGCTGTCAGCTGAAAATGTTGCAATTTTTTTTTCCTTGAACTGCGAGTGATTTTTTTAAGCCTGTTTAGTAATTGTGGGATTTATTACTTTGATCATAGTCTCCTTTCCCTGGAGATGATGAAGAAGAAGTGTTTGACAGTATTGTAAACGACGAAGTAAGATATCCACGATTTCTGTCAACAGAAGCCATCTCTATAATGAGACGGGTAAGAAATTAAATTAATTTCAAAAATTAGTGTTTCCCTCTTGTCTTACAGAATTTATAACTTTCATGAAGAACAGAATACTTTTAAGAATATATACTCATTTTTTTTCTACAACTAAATTTCAGATTTGTTTCATTTATGCTGTGCCATGCCATCACCCAGTTTCATCTTAAAAGAAAACTCAGTGCCTTCACTTTCTTATACAGGAGCAAGCTTTTCTTACTGCAATGTAAAACACTTATTGCAATGTGAAAAAGAGCTCTATTTTCTCCTAGAACTAAGTTTCATCATCCTATCTAACTAGAGAAGTTCAGGTTTCTTTTTCTTACAGAATACTGTTGCACGAACTGACTTAGTAGCTTAACATAGTCACATGAATATTTTAATTCAAAGACTTCTAGCCCTTTTGGTTTCATTCCAACTGGGGCAGGGAACACCATACCTGCAGCATCTACAGAGCCCCACTCTTCTCAGAGAACAGCTGATTTTTTGATTTTTATTATTGTTATTCCATATTGTAATGCCTCTACTTCAGACTTCTAACTTCTTTAGTGTCTGAGTTAGAGGCTCATCTCAGTTCACAGAAGGGCAGTTCTTGGAGCTGGTTCAAAGTCTGACACTGAGTATTGTTAGTCAAGCACTCAATTTAGGAATAGGCAGTAGTGTGTAAGTTAAAGCATGTCCCAGTAAGTACTGTTAATAATTATATATGATAAAGCAGAAATACTCTGTAGCTCAAAATGAGTGCTTCCTCCCAGGAAGGGGATTGTTTTTTAGAGAAAGAAAAAACAAATACTTTTAAGACAGTCCCAAAAGAAGGTATGCTACAATGGAAAAACAAAGGAAGGAACCTATTGCCCATTGAAGTACCCTCATCAGATTTGTTCTCTTCTGAGCCAAGCAAACAGAAATTTTAGCTTAGGTAAATTCTCTCTCCTCTCCATCAAAAAGTGCACTTTCTGTTATCTGTGCTGAACATTATCCCCAGAGACTACTTCAGGTACTAAGATATTACACAGCAGATTTGCAGAGTAAGAGAGGCAGGTCTGCTCAGTACACATTGTAGGCTGCCTGTATAATCTGTAAGGTTCAACTGACACTAGAGGAGAAATGTTCTCTCTTTCTACATAAAATTTCATATGTACCTTTCTCTGAGGACCATGAATTTTCTGAGTTGGGCAGTAGGAACTTCATCCATCCATCCAGTCTCAATGTTCACTGTTATACAGTAGTACTCATCCCTCATTCCTCTCACTACTTCTGAATTTTCACTCTTAAATCTTTCTTGTTTTTGTCAGCTGCTACGAAGAAATCCAGAGCGACGTCTTGGAGCTGGAGAGAAAGATGCTGAGGATGTAAAAAAGCATCACTTCTTCCGGGTGAGTAGAAGCCAGCATTTTTTTTTATAGGGACATAAAGGAACAGAGAGGGGAAACTGAACACCAGTTGGTTTATTTTACAGCTAATAGACTGGAATGCTTTACTGGCCAAGAAAGTGAAGCCTCCTTTTGTACCCACCATTAGAGGAAGAGAAGATGTTAGTAATTTTGATGATGAATTTACCTCTGAAGCACCTATCCTCACTCCACCTCGGGAACCAAGGATACTTTCAGAAGAAGAGCAGGAGATGTTCAGAGATTTTGATTACATTGCTGATTGGTGTTAACTTCTAGACACTGTGAAATCCTAGCTGACTGGCTCACAAGAATGCCTCTCTCAGAAGAATACCGCCCCTCCAATTGCTCTCTGTGCCACCTGTAGCTTCTGTTTTGTTTTGGTTGGTTTTTTGTTTTTTTTTTTTTTTAAATCACATGAAGATCCTTTTTAAGTACTGTTCTAACACTCTTGTGAAGAGTGGCCTCTTTGTATATTGTTTTTTATCTGAGCACTGGAAAGCAGTTCTATGGAGTTCTTAAGCTGAGTGGGTGAATCCAGGCTGTACTGAGCTTATCACACGTGGGCACACTTGGATCTGTACTGTTTCTCTCACTCTTCTACAGCAGATAACATTTTTAAAGTATCTGCCTTAGGTGGGAAAAGCAGACTTTGAGCTAGTAATCACGTAATGCTACTCAGCCACACAAAATAGAAGTTTGTGATACTGTTGATGCTCACACAGAACATGGTTCTAGCTGGAGAAGGCAAATGATTTCAGTTAAATATCTTGTGTGGTCTGTAAAACTACACATTTCTATGTACACCTTCCTCTTGTGTTCTTAAAATAATGGTGTTGAGAACAGATAATGCCTTGTTTTATAAATTTTCTATGGTATTTATTAGGAAAAATGTTAAATGCCTTGCCTTCGAGATAACAACAGCATAAGTGCTTCCATGAAAAATAAAAATCCCAAAAAACCCAGGAAGTTTACCAAAGCCACTTGCCAAACAGTTTTGCCTTCAAGCTTTTTAAGTACGGCTTAAAACTCTGGTTGAAAAAAAAGAACGTAACAAGGATGTTGCTCAGTCTAACCATAAAGAGCAAAGCATATACATCTCCCAAGCCCAACCACTTCTATACTCAAACTCATGCCTTTTCCACTCACCAAGTGGAGGATAAGTTAACCATTCTGTATGTAACCACCCAGCTCATCCTGTATCTGCTGTACAATATCGTATCACCATTAGGAAACATAAGGATTTTCAATGTATACATGCTGTGAACATGTATATTTGGAAGTTGTAATGTATTCTTATGTCCAGGCAAGTAATTTAATTATACCACTTCATTAATTTTGTACAGTGGCCATGTGAACAACATTGAACTTTGAGTAAAAAAATATTCATATGGGCCGCTGAATTCCAGAACTTAGATTGGCAGTTAGCAAGAGTAAAAGCAATATGTTGTAACAGAATGTATAAATATTTTTGATAAAAAAACTGTATATTTTATAAACCTCCTAACACTAAAAGCTGTACCTCAAAAGTTGAACAATAATTTAGACCTGACACTGTGTACTTGTTATCCAAGACCTGTTGTGGTACCTGGTGTTTTGCAGGCAAACATGAATTCTTAGAAAATAAATTTCCCATGTCACCCTTCATTCTAGCACCATTCAGAACTTGCGTATTCAATCTCACAGGTGTATCCTGGCCAAGAGTTTGCTGTTGGTGGGCTAAGATAGGGAGTATCAGCACTGAAATGAATTAAAAGCTTGTAATTGTAATCATGCAAAGCTATAGTGGAAACCACTAGACAAGGAGGTGGTGGTTTAAAATCACGATGCTGGACAGACCTGCAGGGTCAGGCAGAGGAAAGGCAATAGGGAACAACGGTTAATTGTTCTAAACTGGGCTTCCCCCCCCACCCCAGGAAGCAGGAAAGGCATCTTTACCAACTCCAGAAATCATGTTAGGAGGAGTGAATGAACTTTTCAGCAGTTTCCAGCTTAAGAAACAAATTACGTTCCTGTATCTAGCTGAAACTAAATACTTTTGAGGTACAGTCAGCTTACCCCCTTGGTTTCCAAATATATATATGAGCATCTAACAGGGTGCTTAACAATTATGAAAGTATCCTGAAAAATACCTTTTGTAACTACATCTTGTACAGAAATCTCTTTTTTAATCTAAGTACATCTCTTAAAAAATAGAGGGCAGGGTATGTTCACCCAGTTAAGCTGAAAGAAAGCACTAATTTTATCTCTGTAGTTTTAAAATATTTTTAGGCAGATTAAGATTTTAAACCCTAGATTGTAAATATATTTTGCTATACTTTATCTGTATGTGGCTGCTCAAGCACTTTGTAAGGAAATTAGGATATTTTAGAATGGTACACTATGCATTAAAATGAAATGTGCCTTTAACAATGTCATTTTAAGTGTTTTGCAGTCATTAATATCACAAATTAAAGTTTTAAATAGAGTAATTTGTAAATTGTGTCCCAAACATGATTTTGCTGTTTCTTGAAGTGATGCCATGTTTTTTCCCACGGGTTACTTCAGAAAAGAACTTGCAAACAGGAGGCAACTTACAGAAAACCAGTCTCTTAGTGGTAGTTCAGTGTGCTCCCATTTTTCCCCTCAAGTCCAAATAAATAATCAACTCTGAACATACCTTCTTTCGAAGGAAAGTAGTTGTCACATTGGGATGAGCAATCCTTCCAAAGGGAGCAGGAAAAGATCACAAGCTGGACAGCTTGGCTCTGCATTCTCCCCTCACAGGCTTCTTTTGAGGACAGGGGAAGACAGCACTCACTCCCTCCCTCCTGGGTATTTCTTCATTACTGCCTTTTTCCCCCATTATATACAGCAGTTCTGTAAACAAATAACCTGCACATAACCAACACTAAACCTGTTCTTTCTGCAGGAATGAAAAGCTTTCTTTTCTGAGTACACTTAGAAAATAAATCTTTACTCACCACTCTTAAGAATGAGCTGAAATTTCAAGAGGCTACTGCCTAGAGCCACCTCACTTGAATGCTTAACTAAGCAGACATTCCAGAAAGGGCTAGATCCAAACGAAAATACAGTTTTAAATATCTAGTGTAAATCGTAGTGAAATAGGAAGCACCTAAAGATACTATGCCACATTCTTTGCTGTCTTGTCCCAGGCTCAACACAGAGCCAGCTCCCAGCAACACCACTGGCTTCTCAGCAGGGACACCTGCACCCACCAGCATCCCAAACTGCACCCACCCTCCTTCCTCTGCTTGGGTTCTGCTCAGCATCCAGGGGGCAGTCAGCTACCAGGCTGGAAGCCCAGGGTCAGAACTCTCTTCTCCCTGTAAATACTCCCAAACCCAGATGCTAAGGTGTCTTCCCATTAGCAGAATACCCAACTACACACAGATCTTTCTTTGGAAACCAGCAGTACTGCCATCATTCCCTTCATGCCATAGTATCATGGCTCATCCTGCAAATCACCCCACTATCCCCTTCACTTGATACTTTTATTTAGTGAACAGAGAAAGCAGTCTCTTGTCATCTAACAAGTGAGCTGCACCTAACTCAGTGCTCAGATTGTCCAAGAATAGGTTCTATTTGCTGTTTTTAGAAAACAATTACTTGAACTTCCAAGTTGCTGCTACAGCTTGCAGTTCTTAGTGGAAGATCATCTGATCTTGCCCTGTTGTTAAAGCAAAGGGAAGATAGTTGAGCAAATGTGCCTGTTCTCTGTCAGGTCACTGCACGCAGAGAGCTGGCACCCATGCTGCACCTCAGCCTGAGAAGACCACGAGCTACTAGGGCAGGTTCTTCTCCAAGTTACATCACAACCAGGCTCAAGACTCAGGAGAAAATTTATTACAGAAAACATCTCTTCAAAGTGTCACTATCATCTTCATGCCTGTACCAATACTTCAGTTTACAGCAACTGTGTGAGCCCCACTTCAAAGGCAAGAAACTTCTGACTTAAATAAAATGTAAGTATGACAGCTACCTAGCAAGCACAGTAGCTTGCCAGGTGCGTATATACAAGTTTAAATTCAAACAGAAGAGATACATTTATTTCTTGTGGTTTTAAGTAGACTTAGGATGCCACCAGACATTCAGAGACTGCTTTTCCAAGGAGCCAGAGTGTCACTTACCTGGAGGACAGGGGCAATTACAAAGGCTACAAGAGTGCAGCAGAGCTCCAAGAGGCTTGAGCTTATTTACAAGACAAAAACCTTGTCTCCTTCAAGTCACACCTATCACTGCATCCAGAACTGCTGTTGCACCATGCGCACTGCTGAGACATGCTTGAGCCAAAAACACACACAGCTCATCGGTGAAGGAAAAGCTTCTGTGAGAAAAGCAAAGTCCTCCATAAATCAGCACACTAAAGCATTAGTAGCACAAAAATGAATTCAAAGTTATAGGATTTTTTTCCCCTGGAATGCTTTACAAAAACCAGTCAGCTTAAACCAGAAGTAACCCGTTTTCAGAATATACAGCACCCCTTATATTCCTTGTTGCACCACTTCAACCTACACAGTCTATATGACACCATCTCTACATCAGAGGTGTACACAAGCTACCTGCAGAACTGCAGGGAGAGGCAGGGTCCAGCCAGGACAGCGTATCTCTGCCCCTCTACACTCTAGAGCTTTGTAATGTTCCTTTTAAATCTCACCCCACATAGCTTTTGCTGCATGTAAAAAATTCAAACTGCACACACTCACTGCTCACATGTCAAGTGCTTATTGCCAACGCCTGAAAGCATTTAAAATAGGAGCATTCCTTTCTAAACTGCATGTAGTAGTTTTAACATACTGACACATGCTGAAAAATACCCCTGCTGTACACTTCCACCTCTGCATTTCCAAACTATAACACTAAGGTACAACCCCATCCATTCAAAGCATCATGCCTGCTCCTAAAGGAGTTAGCCTGAGAAGCTCAACGTAAGATGGGGAAAGCACAGGTAACAGAATTCGCTGTAACGAAGTTTATGGAAAGATGTGACATGAGAACACAATCCCTCCAAACTACCAAGAACATCACCTTTCCCATCTGTAGCAGAATCATTTTTCATGACTGCAACCAACAGCTTCAGTGGTATAAAAGAACTGAATAGCCTTTGTTATTTGTCCACAGTAAAAACCTTAAGCTGCCACATGTCAATAGTCTCAAGCGGCAGAATAGGATTAAAACAAAACTATCAAGAAAACAGTGAGGGCTATTAAAAATCAGTGCTATTAGCACCAGACACAGAGCCCTCCTTCTGGATGGCTTGGGACCAGATGCATAGCAAGCTGAACTCTACAGCTGTTCATTTTGGTAATTAAAATGAATTTGCACCTGTGATGCAAAATTAACTTGGGAACCAGAAGACTTCCAGTTAAGCACATTTGTTGCTTTACACACAAAGAAACACTGTCAAACAGTTACTTTTCAAAGCTATTATAGTTAGAGAAGGGCTGAACAACTTCTGCCCTTCACTTCTTAGCACTTGGTGCACCATTCCAGATGAGTTCAGCACTCACACAGAACCTAACAGTGGCAAAAGCTTAACCACTGGCCAGCCAGACGGCAAGGTGGAAAGAACATTTCACAGCAATATCAGGATGATTATTATTGTTTTTTAACCTTGCTTTTACAGTATCAAGCATCACACAGTTGTCAGAAATTCAATTCAAGTCTTTATCTTCAGCTGCTTTGTCATTACATAAAATTCGGAGAAGCAAAGCACAGAGACATCAGTGAAAATCAAGGCGAGGCTGTGCCAAGGACATGGCTGATCTTTTCAAAGCAAGTCTGGAGAACTTTAGCAACAGTTACACAAATATTCAAACTGCTTTTCACCAAAAGTTCGCATTCTGGCTCAAGTCTTCCCTATTGCAGATTGCAGCTAACTGCATATATTAAAGCCACAATAAAGATTAGTTTTTAAGATTAAAAACTGTCACAAAGGGGAGTCTTGTGACAAAATCTAAGGAAGAAGCTATCTCAACCATTCCAGTGATTGCATTCCAGTTCTCCATTTGTGGAAAAGTATGTGTGTGTCAAATTGTAGTGACATCCACAAGATCGTAAGTGTTTTTGGAAAAGTTTATTTGGGAATTACATAGTATTTTCAATTTTCCAAAATACATTTTACTAGATCCCTACAAAAGAAATCTGAATAAGTACAATAATATGAAATTAAGTTTGTTGCAACAGTCATTAAATATTTACTTCCACTAATATATACATACAAAATGCCACACAATTAGCTTGTTTACCCTTGGAATGTGTGCTGCATTCCAGCAGTTATGCTCAAATATCCATATCCTCCAGTTCCACAACATGAAGACTCAATATTAACACTTTGTACATCCTTTATTATAGGCCAGAATCTTTTTGTTGTTGTTGTTATTAGAAATTAAAGTAACCTTCAGCAACTTCACAGCTGTGGTAGCTTGTCTACTGGAGTATCGAACTTGAAATCTGCTGGGAAGAGATCAGGAGCTCGAGGATAGATGAGCCTGTATGATTGTCTGATCGTAACATCAGCCACTCCAGCGATATCACCAATTTCTAAGACAAAAAGCAGACAAATTAATAACGTTTTTTAATTTTTGCTGTTTTTACCGAATAAAACAGCATATCTTTGTTTGGTCTCTGCTGCATGCCATTGGAACAGCAGCTTCCAAGTCTACAGAAAACATGAGTTCTCTTTTAAGCAATAAAATGTTAAAGAAAGTTTTACCTTTTTGCGTCCTTTTCTCTGCAGAAGCTTGTGATGCCATATAAATAGCTGCAGCTGCTACAGAAATAGGGCTTCTCCCAGGAACCAAATCTAATTCCACAGCCTTACGGGCAATGTGTGTTGCTGCCATTTGTACTTGTTTGGGAAGACCCAGATTTGAACAGAATCTTGACATGAAGTCTCCAGTTGTAATCAGATCAACACTGGTTTCAAGGGCTTTCAAAATAAGTTTAAAACACCGACCTATTTCCTTCTTTGAAATCCTGGACACCGCACATATTTCTAAATAAAGAGGAAAAAATAAACTTCACATTTGACAGTATTTTCTGCCCGAAAATATCTGGATTTGATTATATGTAGGTTAACGCCACAAAGCAGGCCAATGTGATGAAGGCCACTGCACCACAAGTTTTGCACATTAATGAAACTTCAAAATCATTTAAGTCAGTTCAAACTTTTCACGAGAAGCTAAAAAATACAGATTGCTTAATAAAGGAGATCTGATACTCTCAAAGTTGTCCCCTCATCAGGGAAAAGACGCACATACCTTCTGCAGAGCTGTTGGCTCAAATGCAGTTACAAGAGTCCCCATCTTCATCAGATCAAGCAGCATCTTAAATCTCACCGATACTCAGAATGAATCTCAAATGCCAATTTTAAAATATATTATCAGCAAGAATCCCATGGCTGAAAGCCTACTCACATTATGAATGTAGCAAACTTTTTGCAGACCCAACTTCTCCTCCCCAGGCCCAAACAAAGGTGGGCTTTCACAGCAAACAACCAATTTGGCAAAATCCAGACATCTGAAAACTAACATCCTATAATAACAATGACACTTCATAGCAAAATTGAATCTGTACCACTGAAAACTTACCTTTAAATGTTCTTGGAACACCTTCTTGCCTACAAGCTATGTAGAGACAAGCAGAAGCTATAGCATCATTACTCCTTCCCTTCAGGCTCTTCTGCTCATACACTTGCTTGAATAAATTATTTGTTCGATCCTTCAAAGCAAGATGATTAAATTTAATTAACTCTAGGCCATTTAATTAGCAGCAATATCAAAAATTCATGCGCCCATTATATTATGCTAACTCAGTCAATGCCAGAAAAATTTAAGACGGAGACATGAACTTACAACTATATTTCTAGGGAGGTTGATTCTGTCTGCCATGTTTGTAATTTCTTTGAAGGCGTTCATCATTGCACGATCAGAGCTACTCATCGTTCTGCGATTTTGGTACTTTGAATTCCCAAATTCATCAAAACTTGCTGCACCTGTGCCCTGAAAAAAATATATATACACATAGTCAATAAAACAGTCAACCTTTTCCTCATTTCAAGAGCAAACATATTCCAGCTTTATAAATCCTAACAGATTGGAACATGCAAGTGTATGTGACTGAAGTAAATCATAAAACTGAGCCTTGTCCCAAACATCATGCTCTATATTCTGCACAAGTCTTAAAACATTAGCTGATTTCCAAGGACCACTGATTATGTGAGAATGAAATACAAATAGCATGTAGCCAACATGCATCTGTCATTGTGCCTAATACCAATGTTCAGGTCCAAGATTATGTTTTCTGTATGTCAATTAGGCTGACTTTGCATCACAGCAGATATAGCCAATTCAAAACAATTTTATGACCAACTGGAAACCAACTGTTACAACAACAACTCAAAAATGGAAATAAAAGCATAGGCAAAGAGACTATCCAAACCAATGACCAATTCAAAACTAACGTGATGCTTTGCCTGCTAGCAGCAGCAAGCATTAGTTGTGGCAAGGTGTAAAAATCCATATATTCTGCCCTTACAATAAATCCAAGGGCCTCTTTAAGGAAAATCCTGAAGTCCTCCTGATGAGGTTGTATCCACCTCATAATCTGATGGCTACCTCTGTTGTTGAGACCCACATCCAACATGTGCACACTTTGGTACTGCTGTGAAAACGTAAGACCCTGACACAGAAACCCCTCTCACAAGTTTCCCTATAGGCTGGCCCTTTAAACAGGCCTATGTCAGACACTAGAACCCAAGACTGTTCTTGGCTTTTTTCCTACTCCTTCCAGCACTGGTACCAGTGAAAGAACCACCTACAAACAACCATGGCACCAACACAGCAGAGGGAGCACCGAAGGCAATCCTAGTGACTTGACTGGATGAATCCCTCCAACTACCCAAAGGTTGCCAGAGAGTCTTAAGGGGAAACAAAGAGCAAGAAAGCACAAAAGACTTCAGGCCTCAAAGAGCTTTACAAACATACCTTCAGCGAGACTTCCCTTTTAGAAACTATCCCAAACAACATTCCTTGCCTAAGATACACATGTCTCAGGTCAAAAGGCTCCTTTCCTGGTCATCACTCATATCCCTGCTGCCTGTGATGTTCCCTGCAGCACTCTTGTGTATCATAGCTTCCTGCACCAGCGCTGTGCACAAATACTTAGAGGAACGGTATTTCCTCAAAATCTTGTAGCTGCCAGGGAAATGACCACAAAGGCCCATCATTTTTGGCAGTAAGTTCCCAGGCCCTGTGTCCAGACCTCACACTGGGTGTCCCTTCTTTTCCAGGAAACACTGCTCTGTTCAGAAGCCACCAAGCATTCCCCTTCACCACAGAGATCTTACTTTCCCTGGTCCATTATACACAGCACCTGAAAGATTTCACTATTTTGTAATTTTCTCCTCTATCTCCTCGTTTTTCACTTTCTCAGCCATTACTTTTCCCTTTGAATGTCTGCTTACATACATCAAACTACCAACACAGCTGTACACAAATACTATTAGTCAGAGGATTTCACACTGCCAGCACCTTCCAAGAGCAACCCCAATATACAACAGCTCACAACTATAAAAGGGTTGGAAAATACTCTTCCATTTCAACTGCTTAAGTTAAACCACAGCAGTTCTCCTGCATTTGCTATTTAAATGCATCATCTACTTTCCTTCCAGATCATTCAATTGAGGGACAATGCTTTGTTGGCTTCAGTTCTTCACAACCATGTTAGGAAGTACCTTTTCCTGCATGGAAAAAGAACAGAAGCCCTGTAGTTTTAACTGAAATCTAATTGTTTTTAAGAACTACGTCTCTTCTGGCTGTTGCCTCCATGAGCTACCTATTTGTAATCTTTAGAAGTTCAGCAAAAAACATGTTGAAGTCAGAAATTTCACCTTTTCAGCTTCCAAAGACCAGAAAAAACATAACATATTCCTTTATATTCTAGTCCTGAAAACTGATTAAAAGATAGCTAGAGTAAAAATACACAGTGCAGTAAACAGGGGTGATCTCTGGAGGGATTTAATGGAAGGTAGGTGTTGGCTTCCAACAGTTTGCACCCTGGTATATCCTCTCCCTTAAGAGCAGAAGGGAGAAGCCATCACCACTGACTGGAGGCTATGCACAGCATCAAGGAATGCACCCTTACCACGCAGAAGGCTTGCCCAGTACAACCTGCTCATTATGTGGTCTGGAGGTAACCATGGACCTGCTACAGCTACTTCAGTCCTGTCTATTCAAGGATATTCTAGTTAACAGCAAAGCTATTACATTCAATGAATCCTTATCCCTGAAAATGTTTGTTTTTCATTGAAAAACAAGTTTTTCCATAGATGTTTCTTTAGGTCTTTAATTCTCTCCCTGGGACTACTAATCTTCTTATCCTAAATAAGGCACTGAACTTCAAATGGGAAGAGGGTTAATAGGTCATGTTAGAATTTGTATCCAGCTGAATTGTATCTCCTGCTGAAATACCTTTTTTCTTTTCCAACATGCAGGTCCTAGAAGAGTTGAAAATGTCATCCTACTTAAGAATCAAACTGAGTTCCCAGAAACAAACACCGCATTTGCACAGTTCCAAAATGATACAACAGCACGACTCCGGAGTAAGCTGTCCATTTCTCCATTTATAAAGGTGCATTTCTCATCTTTATCATAGCTTACCAAATCTGTAACAGAAATCCAAGTCCTGAGAATTACAATCCTTCTGAACCTATTACAGTATCATTAGAAGTCTGACAACTTCTAAAGCACTGCTTCACAGAGCTACTTAGCAATGCCCATTTGTTTAATGAAGCAGTGCAGAAATTTGTTTGAAGGGAAGCCCAGTACAATACGTCCCAAAATCTGGTTGGAAATAACAATGCTCAGAGAAGTCCAAAACACAAGAATCCAGATGGACAATTTTATTTTATTTTTTTTTTAAACTAATATAGCTTCAAGATTAGCTGCTCCTATCAGTGTTCACTAACGGTCGTCTTCTCTTTGTAGAATTCCTAGCTGAGAAATATGGTGGCACATTCTCCTATGTATACCCATATATGTTTAGATATGCCTATTTCTTCATTTTTCATGGAGGACTGTTTTCTGTTAGGATTCGTGGAAAAGAGGAATAGAATAATTCATCAAAAACACTAACGGCTCTCTAGGTATCCACGTGATTGCTGTCAGTTAACAGCTGTACGTTAACTACAGATTTGTTTTTTCTAGGAATTTAGGAAATTCACTAAATTACCGAAAGATAACCCAAACTTCAAGCTGTTTTTAAAAATAAACTGTATTTCTTTGGTAATGATTAAGTATTACACATTTCCAATTTTAATGGCCGAAGACCACCTCCCTGTTTAACATGAATATGAAACTGCCACTTTCTTAAAAATAAAGTGGAAATGCTGCACTGAAAACGGGCTACTAATTATTTAAGTTATTGTGAAAGACATCAGATCACAACTGTCAAAAATCAGACAGCATGAAACATTCAGGAAATCCACAAATATGAATTTGAATCCTGCAGTAGAAAATATAACAAAGCACAATGAAAGCTTATCTGGGTCACTATTTCATTAAAGGGAGGGCATTTGTGTTATTAATCTTGCTTTCTCTTTCTCATAAAGATCTAACACGGTTGTATCACAAAACTTCAAGCCAAACATACACTCAACACTTTCTTATGGAATACTTACACCATAGAAGAATTCTATATTTAGTGTTTACACATAATATTCACTGAGAGAGCAGGCGCAACATGCATGTAACTCTCCATGTCTCCAATACTAATCTGATTTAGATATTATTACAAAAATGCTAGCTAATGTTGCAAATTAAAGAGTGGCAACTAATCTTACAGCACTGCAAACTTCTGTCTTGTCAAGAAGTTCAGTCCTTTCTTGCTGTCAGCCAGAAACAGACACATTTTACAGATTACTGAAAAGCAAGAGTTCAGTTTCGACTAAATCTCTTTATAAATGCATTCTCTGAATAGTTTCCCCGTGGACACACAGATATGTAGTAGACACAAAAATGATCAAGCTCAGTAGCATTTAATATTTTATATTTTACCTTTCCAATCATTGTACTCAGGTCACCGTCACTCAACAAAGGATTCTGGGTATCCCCAACTCGAGATGGGTCTTTTGTTGCTTTATCATTGCTGAAAGTTCTCCACTCCGATCCTACATCTATGACACGATCACCTGTGGTTACAGAAAGCAATTGTTTGTATCAACATAACATTTTGAAACAGCTTCTAAAACATTAAGTTACACAGCTGAGCTCTCAGTTGTAAAATGCAGGCTGTTACCAAGTGCAAACAGGATGTAGCTGCAGGTCAACACATAAAATTGAAAAACCTAAAAATTTTGAAGTAGAAAGCAATAACAGGAGCTGCAGAGAAGGTTTAAATAACTGGATAAAAGAATCCAGAAAACAGTTGCAGCCATCCTTAAAGAATATCATAGGTTATTCAATACAAAGAAGGAGCTCACAGTTGTCCATAAACATTCCCAGTGATAGACTGTAAGTTATTCCCAGTGATAGAGTAAGTTATCCTACCTTTGACACTTGATAAAAGTACTCCTGAATTAGCTATCAAGCACAATCTCATCAAGCAGTAGCACATCGCTTTTGATAGTGAATGAGCTCCAGGTCTTGGTATTCAGAAATGAATATGCCACCTTCTAAGCCATCATAACAACTTTTTGCAGCTCTGTTTTGTTCCTTAAGGGATGCCTGACCCTTAATGAAAAGGATTTTTCTTGGGAGTCCTCTCAAATTCAACTAAATGTTTCCAGCAGCATCTATTCAGATTGAGAAATCTCTCTATCCAACATTAATACAGGCAAAAAGCCTGCAGTAATCATAATGATACAAATAACGATTAACAAAAAAGTTCTGTTTGTAGTTCAGTTCGTTCTATTCACAGATCTGGTAAAACCAGCACCTCCAAGGCATTGTCTCCAGAGCAATACTACAGTACTAGACAGAATTTTTAGGAACATGGGTAGAGAAAAGCATTAAGAAACAAAGCATTACAGTTCTGTGCAAGACTATCAGAAACCAGTATAACTGTCACCTCTGCTTTACTAAACCTGAGGGAAAATTCATTATCTTCAATGTTTAAGTGTTGTGAATTCACAAAAATAAATAGCACTGACAGCAAGAAAAATTTCTGGCATAAAAGTCCAAATATGAAACAACAGAGGTTGGTTTAATCTAATAAAAGCATAAGCAGACAGACAAAAGCACACCCTACCAAACAATGATAACATACAATATGAAAATGGAAACAAAAAAAATACAGGAGCAAAGCACAGAGTGGTGTGACTGCAAAACTACTTGTGGAAAAAAATCTGAACGAGGAACTTCACTCTTAACACATGATGATGCAAGGAATGTGCCTGAAACTGAAAGGTGTAAATGAATCTAAGAAGTCAGGCCAACCTGAAAAGAACAAATTTAAGACAGAAGTACTCTCACTAGTATTCACCCAACATGCTCCTAGCTATGCTCCGCGTTTATTTAACGCTCAAATGAAGGCTGAGGGAGTGGAGGTGGAAGTAACAAAAGGTAGAAGACTAAGAACACCACAAAGTAAAAGAGAACACAGATCCATTCTTCCTGCTAGAGGCTGGTATCTTGCAAGTTTTCATTAGCAGACAGCATGCTCCTCTGGCTCCTGGACTCTTTGTAAATATTTGATTCAGTAATGCACCTTCTATGGTCTAGCAGTGACTTTACTTTAAGACAACTCTCCAACACTGTTTACAGCATCTAAAAAAAGCAAAATGTACTTAAAATTCTGGCATGGTATAAATAGAACACTGAGCACAGGGCAATGATGTAATATTTTTTTCCACAAGTAGAAATGACCTCAATGACTCACTCAAGGATCTGCCTCTTGCGAGTTATGAACCATTCCTGCTCTAACAAAAAAGTGTTATATCACTGCCTGCTTTGGCAAACATACTACAAACAGAGAATTGAGACTACTATTTCAGAGTGAGAAAAGATTAAGTAGAACAAATCTCTGAATATAAAGCATTTGTGGAATTAAAATGCAGTACGTAAATACCTTCATGTTGCCAAGAAATCTGCTATTGCAAGAAAACAGTTTTCCTGGATATTCTTTACTCACAAAGGTCCAAGGAATCACATTCCACCTTTCAAAAGCCTTGCATAGAAGCCTGACACAAGCTAGAAATAACAACAAAACTGGAACAAATAGGCCAAATGTTTCCATAGATGGAAAATATTCAACTACAAGCAGCTAATTATCCTATCCCACACACAAAAGAAAGTGTAGCACTAAGTATTCTTTTAACCTTTCAAAACATAAAAATCACTTTGGAACTGTTGCTTTGGTATGTATGCAATAAAGCCCCACCAGTAAGTGACAGAAACAAAACCTTAAGTACCAAAGTCAGTTTTACAAAAAGCAGTGCAACACAGCAGCACTCAGAGAATCAGCTTTGAACACTGGTTCCTAAGTTATCATTTCTAGCTCTGAACTGCAATTCCTGGCTCATACCCTACTGATGCACTCCTAAATCACCTGGAAAATGCACCTGAGTGGCAAACAGCAGAGCAACCAAAAGCTCCCAAAAAATACTATCTAAAATCCCTGCTTTCTCCCGTTGTTACTACATAGGTTTGTCAGCTGTATTCAGCTGTGATAGGCCGGGGAGTGGTTGCACATTCTCTTCACTACTTCCTTATGATGCCATCTGTTTGAACAGAAACAAACTTCACAAGATATGGTCACATCAGACATATCTTTAATTAAAATCAAACGTGAGTTCATCCCTTTCTGCTCTGAAGTAGAGAAGTAAAACACACTTCATGAACCAAATCTATACAGATGCCCATCTCCAGCATGAAGCATCTTCATGAACACAAAAGGTTTTCTTCACTGCATTATTTAATTCATAAACTCTTCTCCCAGTATATAACCAGTCTTTAAAATGCAATTTAATTGACTAACACATGAACTGCAGTGGAAATACAACTCAGTTTACATGTCATCTAAAAATGCACAACTGCTGTTATTCAGAACAGAAGACCTCAGACGAGTTACTTTCCTTCAGAACCGATAAATAAAAAGAGCAAGTGCTCCAGAAATGAAAGAGTGAACTCAGCTCAGTATCAAAAATTAAAATGCAATTTTCGAAGTTTTTAGTAATTACTTTAGCATGACTATAAAACACAAATACTGCATGTTTATTTCACCCCAAAAGTAGAAAGCAGTTTGTCAAAGGAAAGCACTCCTATTTGACAAGTTCTGCATTAACAATTACATATTCTCAGACAAATAATACCAGCTACTTCAGCAGCACAATCCACTTGAAATACTCGTGATGCATGAGTCCTTCATTCTCTATTTGCATTTTTATTATCTCTTATATTAAGTGAGTGTATATATATAGATAGATAGATACATATACATACACACAAATAACTGCAAACTGAGGAGGTTTAATCAAAACAAATAAGATGGAATTGGAGCCTCAAATAATGTTATCTTCCGTATTCAGTCCTGAAACATTTTCAAGATGATATGGCTTAATTCACTGTAAGAGGAGCTATAATGGTAGATGTACACTGAGTCAAGCTCTGCATATGAACAACTAATATTATAATCTCAAAATAAATAGCAAAATAATGTTTATGCGCAATTTAAAATACCAAACACAGTCACAGTTTCTAACAGTGTTTTGCTCATTCTGACCATTAGTTAAGGAATCTGCTGCCATCTAGTGAGCACATACATGGAAATGCGTTTAAGAACATCATGCTTAAAAACATACATAGAATTCTAATTTCAGCTAACTCCTTATCGTGGAGAGTACTGAGGTGCTGAGACAAATTACAGTGAAAAATCCAGGTAGAAGACTACAAGCCAAGGAAAATTATGAAGATATAATTGCACAGAACCAGGCTGAGCTGAGCCTTCCTTCAAAACTGAACAGACTCCATTCACTCATAGTGAGAATACACCTGTCAATACATCACTTTTGTCACCTTCTGCTGCACTTGCTCCAACAAGCCTGAGCACTTCTTGTACTGAGGAGCCTGTAGTTGGACACAGTACTCCAGATGTGTACACTCTTCCACATTCTGTTTATTTGCTTATTGTCATCAATTTGGGGCCAATTTGCACGACTAATGGTGTGAAGGGACTCACAGACACATGGCCCGGAAAAGGGGAAAGGAAAGAGGGGAAAAGGGAGGGAAATGGGCCTAAAAACTAAACAGCAGCAACAAGCCAAGGGAGAAAACTGATTTAATAAGTACGATATTGGAATGCAAGATAATACAATATAATACGATATAACTGGAATTGAAGCTGATAAATCAAATAAAATGAGAGTGCCCCAAAACCGAAGGCCTTACTCTAATGCTGACGTGAGACAGCCAGGGAGCACGCACTGCAAAGATGAGAAGTGAAAGAAGGGGACAGTCTCGTGACTTGTGAGTGGTTTTATCTTTCCCTCTAAACTGAAAATGGAAACAGAACATTGAAAGTCTTCTGGGAGATGTAGTTCTTCTCTTCTGAGAACCAGGTACCTGGAAATACCAACAATCTGGCCTGGAGCACCAACTCTAACTGCCAGTGCACTACATGATGTTATGATGTGGAGCACTGATAACAAAAATCACAAAACCATAACACTTACATCTTGCCAGCATAGTTACACTCTATTTCATTCCAGTTTTCAGCAAGCAAAATTACTTTCCTTGAGCTCAGCTATACAACATTTTAACAAAACTAGTATATTTAAGTTAACAAAGAATAATTGTTGAGAATAAACAAAACCAAACCAAACCCTAACTTTTCAGTCACAACTTCCTCTATGTGTCTCCCACAGAAGCTTTCATTAGGCACACAATCCTTTGAATAGCTTCAGATATCAACACCATATCATCAGCAAACATTCCCCAAATATTCCATGATTCAGAATGTAGATAAACATAATATTTAGTCAAATGGAAGTACTCTTCATATTGGCTCTGAACCATCTTTGGTTCCCAGCCTAGAACCTACAAACTGTAAAACCTTCCACATCCTTCAGGAAATATCATGCTAAGAAGAGTGTCTACAAAGCTTTGCCAAAACTGCCAGGGCTTCTGCTCCTCATGTCTTAGCAAAGACTAAATGACAGCAGTCACGTCATGGCTGCCTGACTCAGTACTCACACCACCACTCAGGCTAGTGGATGGACAACATGTTTACCACAGTCTTATGAGATTTGGGAATCAGGCATTCTCAGCAATCCACATCCAAAAGACAAATACAGGCATTTGTGGAAACTTATGCTGTTTCCAGCAGATACAGAACTGAAGTGGGTCAGACTTAAGACAGAGACTATTTGAAGTGCTGACTGAAAAAGGCTAATGGATGACTCTTCTCATACAACAAATTGCCTATGAAAATTCAGCTCCCACAATTCAGCCACTCAAAGTTTCTGCAAATGTAAGCAGATCTTGTAATTAGCTTTTCCATGGATGCAAAGGATTTTACTTGCAAACACAAACTTTTATCCAACACTTTCTAGTAGTCTGGACACCAAGCATAAAAGCAGTAACTAGCTATAAGGTGCTAATATACATCCACATCTAAAACTTTCTGTCCATTTAATTAAAATCTAAAATCTCCAATTAAAATCTTAAGTGTAGAATGTTAACAGTACTTAGAGAAAGAGGTAATCATCAACATACATACAGATATGGAAAGATTTATCACCATTTGGAAGTTTTAAGATTTTACAACAGCCACAAAAGCCCTCTACTTGATCAGAAGTACTAAAGTACCTTCTTCACTTCCAGGATACTACCAAAAAATAAGAGAAAGAATGAACTTATTGTTTATTTCAGAAAAGCATCATGTATGTAAAGATGCAATCAGACATTGCAATGGTCTGAGTAATGGAGTGACCAACAGATACAATTAGGAAATCCACTCCTAGTTATTTGTTGTATTGTAATGAAAAAAATATCTGTGGTGAAGTTAAATCTTACCTATACCATATAGACCATACTTGAATTTAAGACTATACATTTACATCTCAAACTTTTCAGAAATATTAGCCAACTAAATAATGCAACAGAACTTTGTAAAGCCATACCTCTGATCACAAACTATGCAATGTTTTCCCACAAACTCTAAAAGGTATACAGGAGATGGAACAAACATCTGCATATCATTCATAACCTTATCCTAGTCTCCTGTTGTCTCAATCTTTTTCTGTTGCCTTTCCCCTCCTTCTCAGCAACATAACCTCTAAATGCAACATCAGCCATAATACTAGTAACACTGATTTCATTACACACCCACAGAAAAGATAATTGTCAAACTTTGGAATCAATGTATCAGCTACTTTAACCACTAACATGCACAAGGAGGAAAAAAAAAAAAAAAAAAAAAAGCTTTTCCTCAAAATATGTGATGTTTCAGTGCTCTGCCACAGCAAGCAGGAAAAACATCACGTGGAAATACACTAAACTTTGTCAAAAATTCTTGGATCTCATTTCAGCAATCTTGAACAAAAACAGTGGCCAAATCATGGCACTACATTATAGCAATGGAACACACCCACATTCAGCATATACAATTCTGCCACCCTGGGACACAAGCAGTGTTCTGCAGACACCAGAACCACAGTATTTTTAAATGGAACTGTGACAGTAATTTGGCTGCAGTCTTGCAGTTTCTTCTACTGTTCTAATGGATCCCCTCCAGTGGTAAAAATCTCATCAAATTTCAACCCAACCCAAAACACATGGTGAGTAACACTTGTACATACCAGCTACACCTGAGTAAGCTTAGAGAAATCAGAATGCAAATCTGTGACTTACTTCACTGTGTAGAAAGAAGTGAAATCACTACTCTCTTAAGGGGAGCATATCATGCAACTTGCAACAAATACACACAACTTTGATCATTCAGAAACAAAATATTGTCTACCATTATACATCCAAGAAAATATCTGTTTCTCCTCATATCTCTAGAAAAAGAGACATCAAGAGTAGAATCTGATTTTCTCCTTCTCTAGATTTCCTAACAAAAGAAGGACTATTAAATATTCACACTGTTGTTCGGTCATGCACTCTTCAATTATTTATCTACTAGTTTTTCAAACTAGCTGTTGGATACTCAAGCTAATGAATGGAACATATGCAGGATAACTCATTTACTGAAGGATGGCAAAACAAGATGAGAGCAATTGGCACAACAGTAAATGTTAGAGTATTCTAGTGATAAATCCATGTAACAGCCTGCTTAAAAAATACTCCATGCTTAAAGAAAAAAAAAAACAAAAAACCACATTTTACCCCAGCAGTACTGTTGGCTCTAAAGACGACTAAGTTCAATTTAAACACATTTTGAAAATATACCTTGATGAAAGTCTGCATTAATATTCTAAGGATTTCTTTTTCTAATTTTTTTTTTCCCATTTTAAATACTCTATTATAATTATCAATACAGTCTAGCCTCTGTAAGTTGCTGCCATGCATACAATGGAGAAGAGATCAGCAAAAATTCAGTAGAAAAACTGGTATTAATTTTGGGTAGTATTAAAAGACTTAGGAGAAGTAATTAACAAAAGCAAGTATTGGCAAGAATACAGAGAATCATCGTTCAGGGCAGAAAATAACCACCAACCAGTGGGAAACAAGAGTTGCTCTGGCTTTGTTTATAAGGAAGCTATTTGCCTATGGGCTTTTACTGCCTTTTTTTTTTTTTTTTTTAACTTTACTAACTGAAATAACAGTCACAGTTAAAGACTATTAGACAAAGTAACATAATACTCTAATTCAATATAACAAAATATTTCAAGATTTCAATCTTTAAAATGTTTGTTTGTTTTTTCCAACATTCCACAAGAAGTTCCAGAAGAAAGGCTACTAAAAATAGCATTTAGCAAAGAGATCATCATGCAACAAAACATTTAGGTATCAAGACAAAAAACTAAAGATTCAAATTACATTCCCATGTTGTGGAGGGAAAAAAAAAAAGTACAAAAACCCCAAAGAGATCTATATGCATAATTAAAGTTACACAGTAATTCACAGTGATACAAAATCCACTTACCTACTACTAGCCCACACTCCGAACAAATCATATCACCAGCTCTGTAATCCTCCACTAAAATGGAATCTGGATGGTTTGGGCAAGTCACCCTTGGAAGAGCATCCAAACTGCAAAGAAAGAAAAAAGAATTAAATCATTATTATCTCGATCAAGGAGGGTGCATCCCAAAGCGTGAGTTCACTGCTGAGAAGAATGATTTATGGTGATTTGAAGGGCTGATTATTGACCTAAAACACCTGAATATCTTAAATTCCAAAACTTTTGCAATTTATCTCATCACAGAAACACCGAAAGCTTCCAATGAGAACATCCAAAACTTAAATGCAGTCAGGATTAAGTGTAGTCCACCTCACAATCTACTGCTAATTGTAATTCCTGAAGAACGTAGAGGTGATTACTTCATGCTAATGGGCATTTCCACTCATTCTTTTCAAACCAACATAATTTATCAGGTCCTCATTTCAGGAAGTAATGGGCACACATTTATTTGAGAATATATAATTCTATCATTCTTTTCAAGGATTAGGAAAAAAAAAACGCCATCCTTAAGTTAGGCTAAAAGTACAGCATGTAAATTAAGCAATTCCTTAGTTGTGAGATTGTAATGGAGAAACTACCAGCTCACAAGAGGGATTGGGCAACAACAGCTTCTGAGGACTGAGAACCATCTCTTGTACACCATATATCTTCAGCAGCTACAAAAGCTTCCAATAAAGCCTTGTCATTATTTAACATGTGCATATATACAACAGCACTAAAGCAGAGCAATGACCAACTGCTTCTAACCAAACATTGCAACAGTAAATACCTCATTTAAACTAACAGTAAATGTCCAGTAACTCCATTAAAACAACTTTGTTTCAAGGCTAAAGTTGTTTCCACTTACTATTCAAAGTTTTGTATTCAACAGAGCCATTTAATCGAGCTAAAAAAGCAGTGGGTACGGCAGCTGACCACACTAAAATAAAACGCTGCAAGCACTTCTCAGCCTAAACACGACGGCACCAAAAACACCTGCCGATCCTTCAAACAGGAAACGAGCCTTTATAGGAGTTGAATTCATCCGAGTTTCCTCCTTTCCCACCGGCCTGTCACTGCAGCTTATTCTACACAGTCCCACCTCGATCTTCATGTTTTGGATACACCTGATGCGTCAAAGGAAAACAAACGCAACGTTCTAAACCGACGGCTGTTCAGAAGAACCTCTACGATTCAGAACGCAGATCAAGAATCACCAGCAGCGTTAACCTCCACAACCCCCGGGCAGAACACGGTCACGCACGACCTTCGGATGCAGATCACGCTGGATATCAGACACACGCGCTCCCTCCCGGCCCTTCCTCCCTCGCCCAGCGGCTTCACGTGGCAGACACAAGTGTTGACAAAGCAAGCAGGGCACCCAGCTGACATTCGGCGTTATGCAAAACGCCAGCGACACACGGAGCGAAAGCAGGGAGGAAAAAAAAAAAAATCCAACGAGAAGCTCCGAAGAAAATGCTCGCGGCACGCTGCCGCAGAGCTCTGTCACAAATGACCACACGACAGCCGTTTTTTCCACCCAGGCTTTAATTAAGCGATGCGGACAGGCGCCCGACCGGCGCGGGGAGCGGCACCGAGCTCGGGGCTCCGCCTCACAGCAGCCGACCGCCCGCCGCGGCCCACACGGAGAAGCCCGGGAGGCCCCCCCGCCTGCCGGCCCCGCCGCGGGGCGGCTTACGGACCGAGCAGCCGGGAGGAACGGCGAGCCGAGGCGGGGGGCGGCGCCGAGCCGGGGCCGGGCGGGAGCGGCGATGGCCGCCGGTTCCTCCCCGGGCGCCAGCGAAGGCGACGCGGCCATTTTCTCTGCCGGGCCGCAGACGGGGAGAGATGGCGGAAGCCGCGCCGCCCGCTCCTCGGGGGGAGCTCCTCCGCACGGGTCCCTGCGGAGCGCCGGGCCTCCCTTACCGGCTCGTGGACGCCATCTCGCTCCCTCCGGCGGCAGCGGCTGCGCGCGGTCGGGCGGCAGCTCGGCGCACCTCCTTATGTAGCGGCCGCGAGGGGCGGAGCCGCCGGCAGCTCGCGACGGGTCGCGCGAAGGGACAGGCGGCGCCGCGAGCGCGCGCCCTGGGATCCTGCGCGCGCCTGCCGCGAGCCCCGCCTCGCGCGGCTCGGCGCCCGCCGGCGGGACGCGGCGCAGCTCAACGCGAGCTGCTGACGGAGGCGATGCCGGGCGCCTCGGGCTGCGCGCGCCCAGAACGTGGCGGATGGGAGCCGACACCGCGAGCAGCTGCGGGAGGCGAGACAGCTCGCGCTGGCAGCCGCTCAGCGTGGGGGCTGCCTGCAGGCAGAGCTCGATGTCGCGAAGGGGAAAGAAGGACCTATTTCTGCTTGCGATGACATTTACGCACTAAAACCAAAGGATGAAATAGACATTAAAAAAAAAAAACAAAAAAAAACCTGCTTTTCACGGGGAATAAGACTTGCTATATTATGTTTCCCTATGACCTCTGAGATGTGGAGGTAGCAGTGCCTGCAACAGCTGCGCCACATCAGCACTCAGCCCCAGGGGGTTTGCAGGGTGCGCGGCTTTTGCGGAAAGCTCTCCACCGCCAATCGGTGCCAGCAAGCAGCAGGTCTCCCCGCCTTCTGCTCAGCAACTAAGGCTTCCATTCACACTACACCAACACGATCACTTGCAAAAAAAAATACAATGGACCATACTCTGGTTTTGTTCCCTGTCTGCAGCCGTATGTCAAGTGCTTTCCTCCCTAAGCAAAAGTGTTTGATGTGGTAGATGAGGTTACCACTCCCAGCAGTCTTTACTACAGATCTTGCAAATAACTTATGGAAAATCCACCTTGTTGTCCCCAGCTACACCTGTTCTTTCCCATCATTGTAGTTACAACAATCATCCTAATTTTAAAATGTTACTTAACTGGAGTTTCTTAAAATGTAATCCAAGTTTAGACATGCTGTCTACCATCAGTGATAAAAGTCAAAACACGCTGCAGTTCCCACATTAACATTACCATTCCAACAATCATTCAACGGGCTATTCAACTGCCTTTGTAAACACAACAAACAGTGCATTAATGACAGTAAGTCATCAGATCTTACTTGTTTGTCTAAAGATCCTTTGCAATTGTTTATTTAGCCAATGTTCATTCTGTTAAAATACCAGATGTCAGTCAAATGCCTCAGGAGCAAATGGAGGCAACGATCACCAGCCAGAACAGCTTAATCACACTTGGTATATCAACTCATTTCTGCAATGCATCTTACATGTCCAGACCTTTAACGACACATCAAGAGTTTTGGAAGCAGCGAGGCTTCTGTTCACAGGGCAATATAAATGCAGTAAAGGGAGGCAAGTAGCATCCTAACACCTTTCTGCTTTTGAGAGGATGCACAGCCTCATAATATACATGCTCTCATGCTACCAACAAGCTATCTCAGGGAAATCTTAGACTGTAAGAACAGTTGTAGAAGTAGAACTGTGCTTTTTCGCAGTTATATTTCAGACTAGCATGACGCAATGATCTTTATTTATAAGCCTCTTTTGATATTATTTTTTATCATAACTGTATACATATTACTTGTAATGACCTCTTGAAAACAGCAACTAACCATTTTTGTGGGGAGATCTGGAGAACGACAGTGCAAGGCAGCTGAAAAGACCCAGCTACTGGGCTACTGACAAAGCAGCCTAGCAGATCACTTCACAGTCTGATTTCCATACAATTCTTTCTGTCCTTGTCCATAGTCACAAACTGATGGGATTCAGCTGGATTCCAGCTCTGTAATCACATAATAAGTAAAATAGTTGCAAATCTAGCAATAGAATTTCTTTGGGCTTTCCAGCATAAGGTCTGTGGGATGAATACCAAACCAGTATGAAGAATACAACACATTTAAAAGGTTACATACTTGGATTGCATTCACTAGTGGGAAACCTATGCAGAGATTAAAAGATTGCACAGAGAGGAGACAACAATGAAAGAACTCTCCACATTTATCTCATCTGAACCTGTCCTTTATCCACTGAGCTAGGAATAGTCAAAGTTGAGCTCCACAGTATCAGAGAATTACAACACAATATCAGGCCCATCTCCATGTTCCCACTTGATCTTAAGAGTTTAAAGTTTGTTGTGAAGTTACCAATGGCTTTTGTGGACATGAAAAGGGCAAAAAAGAGATTACAGGATTAATTCACCTGATGGAGATGCCTCTATAGCAAGTCCTTTTATTTTGCTTTGCAGATTCATTTATGTAGTATAAGAGTGTAGAAATAAAAGAAATCCTATTCTAAATGCCACTTGCATAATTTTATCGAGGACTGAATACCTTCAGAACAGCACAAGACTACTGTGGGAAAACCAAATACTGATTATTCCTTCAGATCTTGCCTGTATAAACACATAATTGATTTAACTCAATCACTTTAGTTAAACTGATGCAATCTGTGCACAGACAGAGTAGATAGGTACATAGAAAGGCACTGTGGTTATCTTCTCTGAGACATATAGTAATTTTCCTCCGCCTCATACTAAAAAACTTAAAATACCTACAACAATTTATTTCCCAGTGCTAGAACTCTTCATGATTCAGTAAGACAAAGACATGTGAATCCCACAGATCATTTTTAAAGGAAAAAAAGTAAATAATTTTAAAAAGAATTAAAATAACCTGAGTTACATTATCAGTAAATCATTGTTTTAACTCCTCAGCAGGTGGCAGTACAAAGTTATTTACAATGTCATATTAATCTGTACTGTATTAAGTAATTTGTTCTTAAGTTTGCAATAAAAGCCCTAGCGTAAGATAATTATACAGACAGAAGAGTTAATTAAGAGAAAAAAAAAAAATCAAGCGCTCTGCTTCTTCCAGTTCTTCAGGATCACTTCAGCTGCATCCAGAGTGCTGTCTTTCTGCAAAACAAGGAGTATCACTATTACTGCAAGTATGGATTCTTGAAAACAGTAGTAATCATATTTATATGAACCCAAATCAATATTTGGCAGTGTCACTTGCAACCTCTTAATATCCCAGTTGGTCACATTGTCATTAACAGTTATAGCTACACTGCACAAAAAAATTCTGATTCCTTGCAAAGACTTATTAGATATGTTTGTTACAAAAATAACATTTTTTTCTCAATATTAGTATTATCAAATTTCATTAAATTGGGTAGTCCTTATTTAAATATTTGGCATTTACACAGTGAAACACTTGGCTGCTCTGTACTGGACACTTGTTAGCATAGTTTCCTAATCTTTACGTGTATAGGTGGGTTTTTAAAACTTCATGCAACCAAGCTATGCTGTCTACTTAAACATAAACCCTCTGAATACAAATAACCCACTGGTCAGTTGCATGGCTTGGCTACAACACAATGAATCATACAGGTGTGTTTAACTTGTTGTGATTAGTGCTGTTCATCCTTGGCAAGCTCTATTAACTATCAGCAAGTTTCATTCCGGTTCTTACTGGCTCTGTTTGTATCACTGTCTTTATACCTCATCCTAAGAGCTGTGATAACATAAGCAGAAATTCCCATTCATTACTGGATCAAGCTAAGGTACAGATTCTTATACTAAAACAGAGTTGTCACATTTCATTATGTTGACACTGTGACAGAGCAATAGGACAAGCATTTTACAGCACTCAGATTACCAAAGATCATGTATGTACATGTCCCCACAGCATTTCTTTTCAAGCACAGATTCAACAACTGGGTGAAACACAGGGAAGAACACATGAAAATCAGGTGCCCACAAAATCACAGGTGTTATCTAATTCAGGATTTCTCTTTTCTTTAAAAAAGAGACAAGATTCCTTCCCACGTCTTTGTTTTCTTTTATAGTTTGCAGCTTGTGTAAAACTCTTTGTATTTTCAGGTGAATTAAACTTCAAGCCAACTTACGATTTTTGTTGCTGGAAACTGAACAGACATGCAGTACTTCATGCATATCATTTTAGTATATCATTTTGCTATACATGGGAATTATTCCTTATTCTGGTTACAGGATCCACTGTAAGTGATTGCATATCCACCTCATACATCAGTGTCATCACTGGTCAGTAATGCTTTTACAAATCAACAAAATATCTATCAAAAAAAAAAAAGACCTAACCACCCAGTTGTTAGCTATGTCATTTATATTTCTGTTTTCAAGTCCCTCGGCAAAAAAGACTGTTGAAGCTACTTCATGCTGAATTCTACACCAAACTGATTTTCCGTTTCTAAAATCATCCAACTCAGACTGTGGGCAAAAATGTAGCAGTTGTCTATTGCAGTTTTTGATGCTGTGTTGATTTTTGAGTCTTCATGGGACACAAATTTACCTTAATGAAGCAAAAACGTATATATTTTTCAAATTGCCTTTTTGTCTCGGGCCCACAGAATGCTGAAAGAGGAATTGCTGAGAGTTTCTGAAGAATTAAACAAAAATATTATTATACATCTATATCAAAAACGGTTTTAAGCATGGTTTTCTAAAATTCTTTGAACATTCAAGGAAAATACAAGGCTGAATTTTGTTCTGAGTAACTAGGCTTAAAAAATTTCATACTACTTTTCTTAGACAAAACATTTCAAAGGTATTTTTCTACAACTAGCATTTAAGCAGCGAAACAACAAGTGCTGGAACTTAACACAAACCTATAAAAATACATTACCAGTATGCTTAGCAATATATAAGTCACATCATCTCCAAAAGATAGTATGAATACCAAACAGTATTTTGAGTAAGCATGGTTGCACTGCTTTGGATTTCAGTAGAAAAGTATTTCTAAAACTAGAGTATAACTAGGACATCTTACCTTAGATGATATCATCCATCGGACAAATTTATAATCATAAGGTTGATTCTCATCCACATCAGAGAGATCCACATCTAAGAAAAAGAAATTATGATTTTCCAGACTCCAGTGGGAAGGCATTCACCAGCAGCATTACACTGATGTATGCTTTTATTAAAGAAATGTAATTCAGATTATATTGAAACAGCTAACAAGAGATTAAGCCAAATGCTTGGCTCTCAAATTGTTTCATAATCAAAGACCTGTAAGAAATGCTTTTATTTTTTATCCACAACCCTTGCCTTTCCTAAAACTTTACCAAAGCTTTGCAAAACAAGGATAGTTGTTACAATTGCAAACAAACATTTTTCCTCAAGCTTATAAAATCCACCTACAGGCTAAAGTCAGATGGAAAATTTAATTCCCACTTAGTATTTCTGACAGTGTTGTGTGAACAAGAAATGAGAAGACAGTTCAAAACAAAAGCTGTATTCTCAGCTTAAAAATATTTGCTTTGTATACCCTAATATATAGGGTATACAAATAAATAAATATGTATTTTTTTAAACTTACTTAATGTAGAAACATCAACAATCATAAAGTATCCTCCTTCTGGAATGACAGGTGTCAGCCCAACTTCCTGAAGTAGCTGAGCCATCCGATCACGCTTGCTTTCCAGCTCTCGAGGCAGTGAGTAAAAATAGCAGTCTGGGTCATCCATGCGTTTATAGTCTACCCAAAGTGCTTGTGCCAAAGCCTCCTGGAAAGACAATGTTCAAAATACTCAAGGACATTCACATGCTTCCTAATGAAATTACGTAGATTTTTCTTTGATTCTGTAGTAACATCTGGCTCTTATTAAGCAAATCAACAAATATAAATTACACAAACTACATCCAGTAGTGTAATTTGCTTGCTAGTTTGTATTGTAGCAAAACCCAAAGCACCAATTGCTCGCTAGGCATTCATCACCTACAGAAGCTCTGAACATGAACATTTACAACATGAACTGAAGCTGAGTTTAGTGACAATATAATCATAAAATACTAATAAATAAACTGTGATCTAAAAGGTAAAGATAACTGTCAGTAAAACAAGACCCTACTGCATCAACTTTTACTTACATTTGGCAGGAGACCACACAGATTGTTATGAGTGGTGCCTACTGGAAGAAGTAGCAGTTTGTGTGTGAAAGAAGAAAGAATCTGCAAGACTTTCTTGGTTTTGTTTCAGGTTTTTTTTTTTTTTAATGTTTGTTTTTGAAATATCTTGTCAGCTGATGAAGTTCAATATCTTTTTCTAGCAACCCAGAACACGTATTTTGACAATTAAAAATTAATTGTTGTGATTACTGTTTTATCATGGTAAGGTCTACAAGTTTGTTAGGTGAGAAAATAACTTCTTTGGCTCCATCTGTACCTACCTGTAATGGAGTTGGGCAAGAATATAGTGTATTTTGATGAACTACTTGCAAATGCTTAATCAGATTCTGGGGGCCAATAGACCAACCAAGCTAAGGGAAAAAAAAGCATGCATATATTATCCTTACAGCAACACCATTACTTCAGATTAACAAAGAATTAAAGTTAGAAAATGTCTCAAGTTTTTCTTTAACAATTAGTAGTTTGTTCTGGTAAAGAACTCAGAAGAGAGCTAGTTAATAACTTTGCTCTATAATGCATTTTAAAAAATCTAGGTACGAGACAAGAATAACAGCTTCACTTAACACATCTCAAAGAATATCAAGCAAACTTTTAATTCTTCATATAACGAGTTAGAAATTAAACAGATCCTTTATTAGGAATGATACTGCCAATTGTTTTAAGTCCACGTCATAGGCACCCATGTCAAGGGTGGTTCAAGCATAAAACAAGAGGTCATTACTGGATCAAATCTACTTTCAACGAGACACAACTCAATTGTCATGGTTCAGTCTGACCACAGGTGATAAAGAAGAAAGCATTTAGCCGCCAAAAGATTAGCTATATTATCTTCTAATATGTATTTTGAAGTCACACAAAATATTATTATTATTTAATATTTTTATAGTATTGAAAGAGAAACCATTCCAAAAGTTACTATATAAATCTAAAAATAACATCACCATCACAATACTGGATAGTTAAAAATATGATAGCATCCAAGTCTTCTCCAAGAGTTTTGAATAAATCATACTGTGTTTATTTATATATTTTTTCTCATAAGAACTCACTACTCAAAAGACAAGAACAGACTTAAAACAAAAGAGTTCAAGTAGTCGTTCCAGCTGAATGGTGTCTTCACTTTTTAGAGACACACAGATTTCCAGAAACTTTCAAAAACAGGTAACAAAAATGGAGCATGATAAATGCACCCTGTTATTTACTTAACTAAACTCGTACGCTGATTTTCCTTACCTTCCAACCAGTTACACTGTATGTTTTCCCAGCACTTCCTATAGTTATTGTTCTTTCCCACATACCTGGCAATGTAGCTGTATACAAAATAAAATTAATTGGGTACAAGTGCATTCACGTATTCCATGTAATTTGCTTCTAGCTAAGAACTACAATATGCTGATGTATAATTGTAGAGAGAGTATTTGAAAACTATAGCAACTGTAACAAGAGAAAGAATGTATGGTCCAAATATCTTGGCACAAAAATAAGATTTCGATAAAAGATAGAAAATAAGGAAAGACATAGTTGGTGAAAATGATGTTAGTTTTCCCCAGATGCAGAATTATTCATAAAAAAGATAAAATCTAAGAGGCTACTTATTTACCTCAATACGGTATTATTTCTGATGCCTGGTAAGGGCACTATATACAACATTAAACCAAGCACTCCCAGGCATTTTAACAGAATTGTCCAGAAAACAGTTCAGTATTATTCAGTATCTCTTATCAGAAAAAAAAATAATTTTTAAGGTTCTGGTTTAGAAATCAGATACCACGTGAGTTAGAAACCCAGTACAGAGTAAGTAAATTACATTTTATTATACAATTTGAACAGGCCTGAGACTGACATGCAGTAAGAACTAGGTAAGGGTGTCTGCAAGTATTAAGGGATACAAGGAAGCCTATTTCCATCCTGTATTTGTATCTTGTAGGAGACCAAAATCTTTTCTTCCTTTTCAAAGGTGATGACAGAGCAAAGATCTCTTCTGTCAGCTTGCAATTTTCTTCTGTACTGCTTTACCATTTTGACTCTAACTTAACTCATTTGCAATAGAAACAGGCAAATCAAGACACAAGTCACAGATACAAAATTAGACAAGGTCATAACTGCAGTTGCAGTTTCAGTGCTAAGCAACACCTGGGCTCTAGCACACTTGTACACTACAACTGCTACCAATGAATTTATTGGTTGTTAAATTCCCTCTCTAGAGAGATCAACAAACACAGATTTTCCAAACAAACACTGACTTTCATAAGAAAGGTTTTGCAGCAGTTACATTCATTAGGCATGGTAAAGGTCTTTGCAACTCTTCAAAAACATGCATTGTATTCTTCTGAGCACACTTGCCAAGAAAAGAAACCAAACTAGCAGGAAAGAGACTCATATTCTTATTAGCTCACCCATATTCACTCAATTGCTCTGTGACCTTGAAAACATAAAGGCAGTTTGAACAGATGCATCTTGTAGCTAGCTAGGTCAAGAGTACACACTACTTCCTAAAGACAACTGAACTTGCTCACTGCAAAAATAATTGAATTTCAAAGCAAATGCCCTCTAGCGAGAGACTGTTTTGCCACATAGTCATAGGAATTCAACCTTGGAGACAGAATGCAACAGCATTTCAAACCATAGCAGCAGCAAAAGAGCACAGGGGAAGAATCAACTCGGTTGCTTTTACAAGCAGGTTTTAAATAAGCAAATTCTTCCGTGCTTCCATGCCAGATGGCAGCAACATTACATGACACCATAAGGTGTCATAATTTACTATCAGAGTGCAAGCTAACACATATAAGTCTGTTACCTGGGCTGGCACTCAGCTTGTTGAGATGTCTGTTCTTAATCCTCAGTTACAATATGCTACCTCTAAATCCTAATCAATACTTAGAGGAGGTTTTTACAAAGTCAGATAATGATGAGAAACTTGATGAAGTGCACCACACTACAGAAAACAGCCTTAGTGACAGCACAGAGATGGTACTAATTTTATGATCTGTGTTGAGCAACTCTTCTTAAATTATATTAAGGAACCACCACCAGACACAGTAAATTGATGCAATATCTACTTTGTATCTCTCAGAAAGGAAGTGTCAGTGCACTGATGGAGTGTTTAATATGAAAATACAGGAGTTTAATATGAAAATACAGGAGCTATTAAATAAAGAAATAGCACATGCCATTTTTTCTTACATTTGCTTTTTGTAGATTTAAAGAAGTCTAAGAAACTGAAGTTAAAATGAATAGATCTTGCTTCTTTTACTGAAGTAATGTTATTTCTCGCTTGTTTTATGGAAGTTTTATGATAATCTTAATAATAAAGTTAAAGATGATGTCATGGGATTGATCATAGAGTACATACTGAAATGAATCTGAGTAACCTTTCAGGCTTTACTTTTTCTCATAATCGCAAGGGATTTTTATTTTGCATGCTGAACTACAGAAAGTCTTCTGTTCAATTGTAAATGTTTTGGTTTGAAGCATTAACATGACAAAGCTGATACTAATAAACAATAATGTTACTGTATTTTAAGAACTCAGCACCTGTCCACTAAGACAAAGCACAACTGACAACTGAGTGTTCAAACCTGTTGTTATGGCAAAGGAAAATAAATGGATTACCTTCCACCACCCACAGTGACTCTGGTTCTGAAGATGGCTTTTTGCATGAACCACCTGCTAGGTCTATGAAGAAAGCTATAAACTAAACTCATTTTACTTTGTAATTGGAACAGGATAAAGCACCAGTTACTGTGGTAACTTGGCATGATGCGCTGACGCAAATTACAATCACATGAACCCAAAACATTCCGCTTCCTCAGCATCTGAAGGTCTTCTAGAAGATACCAGACAAGTGAAGTATCTAGAAGGTATCACCACAACAGCCACAAGGTTAGGCCACTTTCAAAACAGACTCACAGTCTATGTATGGCCAATGCAATTAACATACTAAGCTGTACAATCAGTCGCTGTGTAGCTGAGCTAGCAAGTATTCCAAGGTCATTTAGATACAACTTCCTTTTCATTTTTTATAAGAATCAATTTCTACAATGATGCTTCCACTAGAGCCCTCACTAATGGAGTTTCTTTTATTGCTACTCTTGAGATTTTGAGATAGTAAAAGCTTAAAGTTTGAACTTCTTTCAGCAAACATTATTTTAGGGGTAAGTTTACAGTATCATTCCACAGCTGCTTCTACGACGTCACAAAAAAAGAGATAGGTACCTATTTTTGTGTGTTTATTTCCCTTGTACACCAGCCATTCATATACCTCGTCACTGATGCACAGAGTATCATGTTTAATACAGAGATCAGCTATTACCTGGAGTTCTTCTCTGGTAAATACCTGGAATGCAAGAAAGTAAAGGCAATGCATTAATCACAGTATTTAAGGCATACTCTGAAATTATAGTAGTGGTAAAGCAGGACTCTTACCTTGCCTATAGGGTTGTGTGGGGTATTCAGAATAATCGCTTTTGTTTTCGAATTAAATTTACTTGCAAGTTCAGCTGGATCTAAGACCCAATCAGCACTAGATGCAGAGTTTCCACCATTTTTCTTGGAAAAATAAATAAAAACAAAAAATGCATTACTGGAATGCAACTTGCTCTGCCTAAACAGAGGTGCCCAAGTTACCATCCTCAGACACTTTACTAACTACACATGACAACTTATCCAACCTGTTCTGCTTCCCTGGGAGGAGGTGCTCCCCAAACAGGCAGGAGGCTAAGATCAAGATAAATTACTGTGACAATGGCAGTCTTGTCCTGCCTGACGCCTGCCTGACAGCTTCCTCAAGAACCAGTTTCCAGGATCTGGTTACACACACATATAGTAATGTATGTGTAATGCAGGAAGTCCAATCACATGACAGTAGAGTTTATGGCCTTACACAACAAGTTATGTGCATGCTTGGCTGGAAAGATAAATCACCACTAGACTAGGATTTTAGCTCCTTCCCTCCTTATCTATGTGAAAACAGTCAAAGAGTAAAAATATCTACCACTGAGGCCCTGGAATTACATCCTCAGTGTACATGAAGATGACAGAAGTTTGGGTCAGTTTCTGCTAAGATCAAAGAGCATGGCCATACTAATTTTTTGACATATGCCTAGAAGGAAAGAAAAGCAGTCCCTCAGCCCTCTCTTGACAGCAAGATCAACATCTTGCATCCATAAAAATCCTTGCAACCTGCCAACATGATGCCAGAAGTACCAATACATAACTTAACTATATGATAATTATTCATTTTTTACCAATAATTACATCAGCTACCACATAATCTCTTCTTATTAAATAAGTGGATTTTAGAAAATAAGTTCTACTCTTTCACTATATGAGTCACTGAAGGGATCAGAAACCAAATATTCTGAAATGCAACAGATACAGAATTTGCACTGGCATGATCATCCTTCCTATGTTTCCAGTGAAAACATTCTCTGATCACATCCAAACAAAGGAATGTTGATCAGCTTTCAGACTGCACAAATTAAAGCAAATGACAAAATGAGAAACACTGTCCTGCCTTTTCCAGCACCAATAAAATATTTTATTTGCTTTGGATTATCATTATCTCAGTCTTACACTATAACAATCAATCTCATTTTTGTATAATTGGATATTTCGAAACACTGCACAGAAAAGCATCTCAAAGAAGATTTTCAAACTGTATTAGGTAAAGAAGTTTCATATAGTAAATAATTTTTAAAAAGCTACTCACGTATCTCAATGGAATAAAAACAGGCTTTGCACCCGCCATCTTTACCAATGGTTCATAACAGTCATAAAATGGTTCTATTATTATTACCTGAAATTACAATAGTCAATATCAGAAACAGAAAATCTTCAGTGCATAATACCATCGTATTTCCAGATTTGCTTTGGTAATCTAACTTGATAATGTTTCTGGCACTCCATCCTGATTTAAAAAAAAAAAAAAAAAAAAAAATCACAATGTTCTTCCTTTCCCAGAAGGCTAACAGCATCCTGGGCTGAATCAAAAGAAAGATGGCCAGCAGGGCAAGGAAGGTGATTGTCCCTCCCTACTCTGCCCTCTATGGGCCCCATGTGGAGTACTGTGTCCACGTCTCGGGCCCTCAGCTCAGGAAAGATGCGGAGCTTTCAGAACAGATCCAAAGGAAGGCCACAAAGATGATCAGAAGACTGGAGAACTCTGGAAAGACCTGATCAGGGCCTTCCAATGCTTAAAGGTAGCTTATAACCAGAAGGAAAATCAACTTTTTACATGTGTAGATAGTGATAGGACATGGGGGGACAGTTTTGAACTAAAAGACAGGAAATTTAGATTAGATGTCAGGGGAAAATTTTCACTGAGTGGTGAGATGTTGGAACAAGCTGCCCAGAGAAGCTGCGCATGTCCCATCCTTCCAGATGTTCAAGGTCAGTTTGAATGGGCCCTGAGCAGCCTGATCTAGTGCCTGATTTAGTGGCTGGTAATCCAGCCTGTACAGGGGGGTTGGAAATAGATAATCTTTGAGGTCTTTAAAAAAAAAAAAGAACAAAAAAAAGCATATAATTTCATATAATAATGCTCTTAGACTAAGCATAGTAAGTACTACTCTTCTTTTTGACAACACACACTGTAGTTACAATGTTACAGTCACTAACATATTGAGAATGTTTGGGGTCTTGTTGAACAGATGTAAATGTGCAGGACAAAGATGGGAGATAACTATAGCAAATTGTTGAACAACAGCAAAGCTGCCCTAATTTATGACATTCCAGGTGGCAGTAAGTATGCACTTGCCATGTTAGATGGAATGTATTCTTTTCAAAGACATGGATTCTACCTCCAACACATAATTTCCAAGTATCAAGGAAATCCCAAAGAATGGCCTAAGTCTTCGAATTCCAACAGAAGAAAATTTTCAAATTGGAAAAAAAGGAAAACTGCTAGGCAGAAGCTTGGAAATATATAAAGAAAAACCAAAACAAACAAAAAAACCGCAACTACCAACCCAAAGAGCAGAGAACTAAGAGAACTGTTAAAAAGAGAGAAGTGAATATCAGAGCAACAAAAAAGGAATAAAAGATAGAAATGTGAACACATTATATAAGTGAAAACAACAAAATGCTGAAAGCAAAATGTGCAACACAACAAAAGAAGCTTTTGTTCACTGCAGACCCAAAGAAACACTCCCCCAAAGTGACATTTAGTATCATTACCAAAAAGACTGAGATCAATAGTGAACAGATGAATCACCACAGCTAGTACAGTAAATTAATGACCTTTCCTATAAAGGACTTTTCTGCTTTTGCTGCTATAACTCAATGGTTCAAAATAGAACTTGATATACAATAGCTTTTCACAGGTAATACTTTGCATTATGCTTTGTTTTCTGTTGCAGACAACAACCCAGACATTTTCTTAAATAAACATACAATATCATGTCATCTAACAATAACAGAGAAGAAGCCACTACAGGTATTGCCAAGCATAAAAGAAAAGGGTCTGTAAGCTGATGAACTGATAGGGAGGACATCCAAATGATGATTCTAAGCTGCAAGTCAAATATGCAGAGGTTTGAATTACTTCCTGTAACTTAACAAATTACTGGAAATCAAAAAGAAGCCCAAACATTAATAAGCAGACAAACAAACAACAAATAAAAGCAGTCAAATTCTCTTTTCAGTGCATTTAAGTAAATATTTCAAATAAAAACTTACTTCATCTCCTTCTTCAATTAAAGCCTGTATTGTACTAAAGAGAGATCCATAACCACCTACTGTCACCAGAATATCTGTGAAAGGGTCAATCTTTCTTCCACAAACTCTCTCATATACTTGAGACAAGGCTTTCACCAACGATGGATGCCCCTGTTCAAAGCAAAGAAATGCATCTAAAAGAGTTTACACATTGTTAGGAACATATCAGTGTTTTGGGGCTTTTGTGGGGGGGGGGGGGGGGTATTGCCCTGCCTCCCATGGATCAAAATAACATGTTTTGAAACAGAGAAACATGAGATGGACCCTCAACGTTAATATGTTTCAACAGGAAGCATAGCTTAAAGCATTTGTACATTGGGTAAGCAAAGCTATTTCATTTGAATTCACTAGGAAATTCTTTTTGCATAGCTAATACTTTTGAATTTCTTTCTTATCATCATATCTCAGAATAACTTTAGGTAGCCTGTAGGAGAGCTAGGACAAGAGACAGGAGGAGAGAAGGGAATAAACTGATACCAGTTAACCTTCCTTACTTTTAGAGTCTCCTTCTACCTACTCATATCTCCATCTGAAGTGCCTTCTCATTTTCATTAACTTTCAACTAAAAATGTTTTGGTGCAAGGAAAATCTTTTTATCTTGGTTATATACTGCTGGTAAACAACTCCTGCGATCAGAATGATAATTCATATATTGCAAACCTCAGACCACCTTTTGGCAGTTGACACAGAGGTTAGAGTACTCTTCTCAAAACGTGCAATGAACAAGAAAACAAACATAAAACAAAGACCATCTACAATATAGGAACAAAAAAGCACAACGCTGTTTACTCAGGAAGAGTAGGGGTTTCCTGCTACGAAAAACCTTTTTTTTCCTTCCTTTTTGGATACTTGGTAAAAAGAGAGAAAGCAATTCTGGGAGAATAATCAGCTATATAACAAAAATCCTCCTCTAAATATTGAGCATTGTAGCTCTGCACATAAGGCATAAAATTATGAACCTCTCTGTAAACAAAAACATTGCAATAATTTAAGACTTGCAAGTCATTTTTGATTAAAGTTACAGACATTTCTTCCCATGAGTGTGTCAGCTACACAGGAATGCTGCACCACCTGAGTTACTCCACAATCAACTCACAACCAAAGTGCTAAAATACAAGTTACACACTGTGTAGTGACTATCCTCCAGAGGGGAAACTTCCTCTTTCTAACACTTCCTAATCTCCACTCAGATCTGCTGACATCATGGGTGAATCTTTTCTTGATGCACTGTCTCTACTGATAATGTACTTCTTTCTCATCCTAGTATTATCCTACCCAATTCATGGCTACACTGACCAAATAAAAGGAAAATGTGTAATTTACAATCTTTTGACCTGTAAATTGATTTATATTGTCTTTAAAGGTCCATACAATCCCACACATATGGTACCATTTTGGTCTTGAGCAATTATTCTGCCTTAAGGAAGACTACACAGTCTGTTATTTGGTAACAGATAAAACTACTAGGTAAACTTAATTTGGGACAGAAAAGTATGAACTACCAGTAAAACCAACTTAAAGCAAAGTCAATGTTTTTTTCCTGTGGCAAGCTCTCCACTGACCTCAACTGCTCAAGTTTCACAGTACTTACAAAGCCTCGTGTGTACTGGTTCAGTCTGTCAACTGCTGCTGCTTTTGCCAGCTCTTCTTTAATGTAGCTGGGAGGGCATATATCAGGAAGGCCTTGACCAAGATTAACAATTGAAGGATCTGCTGCCACTTTTGTAAATTCAACCCTAACAGAAAAAAAATACATCTTCAGTTTAACATATCAGACGGAATTATCTTTTCCTTTAAGGGAATTAGAAGACAAAAGAAGTATTTTGCTTTGCCAAATTCACAGTACCAGAAACAGTTTTTAGTAAAGTGCGCTCGTACTGAGAAATAGAGTCTGGGACAACGTTAAGTAACCACAGGAGTCAGAGAACCCAAAAAACAGTTAACTTTCTGCTCCACAGAATTACTGTCTTACCAGAAGAATGGTGCTCACATGCACACGCACAAGCATACAGGTTTTCTGCATATAGGCAGAAGTGAAACAGTACCCTCTTTGAAAAATGAAGTAGACCTGAATGAGAACAGGGATATTACATGATTTAAAGGGTAGATTTTCTCAAGTGAAGGTGTCACTTGAACTACCCGGTCATCTCTTGGGATTATAACTTCTTTTTTTTTTGTGACTTTAGACAATGGATTGCTACAAGCTCTTTGTTAACTGTTTCCAGTACCATGTCAGAAACTAAGCTTAAAACTCTTGAACAACTTGGTTTGTATGGGTGGTTTTTTTTGTTTGTTATCTTTCACTCTTGTTAACATCTAGATAGTCAGGAAAGGGTAAAATGCAAAATTTACCCAGGTAAAAAGGAAAAGAAAACAGAGCATCACAGTTCAATCAAAAATAAAAACAAATTGCTAACAAAAAAGAAACCCCACCATCTGAGGCTGGATGACCAAAACATTGTGTTTGTATATATACATACTTACACATATATATACATACATACAAATGTAAACCCCAAGCTGTTTCCATTACCTAACAAAATCCCACCTTTACCAGTGACAGTAATAGTGCTTTGTGACCAATTTAATAACTAGTAAAACGCATACTAAGAATAAGAACTTAAATTACAAAGACAAGCATAATGGCTTAAAAATAAAGTCAAATTCATTTGGTAAACAAGTAGTGACTGAGTTAATTATTCAACTCAATTAACATTTAAAATTGAAAGCCAGCTATACTGCCACACCCAAGAGCTACACTTGTCTTATGTGGTTTACTAGATGCACAGAAGCCTGCGCCTAATGTCTCATGCTCAGAAATAATATTTAACAGAACTTGGTTCATTGCTTCTTCTTTTAAGCAGGTAACAAATAAATTTCAGCAGAGACAGCAAGAGCTTGGCAATAATTATCAATCTGGAAAGAAAATGTATCAGCCAAAGCCCTTTTCTGAAATTAGCTATTAGATATTTTTCTTTCACTTACCACACATTGCTATCAAGGCCTTCAATTCGTCTTGTGTTTTTGTGTCTAAAGGCCATTGTCTGCAAGATCAAAATAGACAGATAGAAGGGTTTTGTTAAGAAAGACAAAGTACTATATTGTTGGATCCTGCATGACAAACCCTTCTTCATGCTTTCTGAAATACACCACCGCCAACTGAATTCAGTTCTTACTCAAAATTATAGACACGGTCTTTCATTAAAGCTTCTGTAATAGCTTGAACACAGACTAAGAAGAAAATACATTGAAAGTGTCAGAAATCCTCATTCATCATTATCTAAAACTGAATTGGCAGCAAGGATGGATGAGGAACATAATTGAGCTCAATAGCTTCAAAAGATGATCTAAAAATAAAAATTAGAATACATACATTCTTTGTCTTTTCTACAATATGCTAATATCTTAACAGCTGTTTTTCTTTCAAGCCCGATACAATTTGGAAAGTTTCTTTTTTCAATGCAATTTTATTTGCCAATATGATGGTTAGCAAGAAAATAGGAAAGGTAATTCATATTATAATACATCAAACACATTAGAATGTGTCTTTCTGCTGTATATTAAGACCACTACTGAAGGTCTTAGGAAACTGCTTTAGAATAGACCTCATAGTTCTCCCTATAAACTTTTTAATAGTTCTGGTATTAAAAAAAAAAAAAAAAAAGAAGAAGAAAATTTGGGAAAATAAAACCATCAAATTTATTTGTATGCACAAGCAATAAAGAAAATAATCATAAACCAGTGCATGTCCATTTCTGTCTGGAAATCAGCTTGACACTCGAAAAGCAATTCACATAGAAAATAAGACCCTTAGAGCCAAACACTACAGTTTCTTTGAGTCAGACTACTAATTTTAGTGACCACTGTTTGGTATTGTTCATTTATGAAAGATTCAAAAATCATACTCCAGCTACCACACTTTGAGAAGGACTAAATACCTGAGTTGCCATTACGTTTAAAGTTTCAACTTTGAAACAGTGGGATTGACTCACAGTTGTAATTTCATGCAGGTACATGTTTGTACTCAATCATTTTACAGTAATGAAACTACTACATATGTGACAATTTGAAACGTGGGAAAACAATAAATAAACTAACATATTTTGCTGCTCATTTGTTTTCTGCGTGGATCTAATTCTGACCTCATCTGAAAGAGACAAACATCCAAACACCACCACAGGACATCTTTTGTTTATCCTCAGGCAGCAAACAGTAACTAGAGTTAAGACTGAGTTTTGACTGGGTGATCAGTTCTGCATCTAATTAAAAATATATAGTTTAGAAGATGAATCCGATTTTACAGTGTTTGTCTTGGTAAATAAATGTCTGTCAGTACTATATATTTACCAGTAACACAGGTTAGACTGAGCCCCTTCTCCACACACAGTTCCTTTTTTCTTTTCTCTCCACATACTGGACTACTACTCATACTATAAGGGATAAGAAACATTGCTTTGAAACTTTCCAGCTAAAAACGAGAATTCTGTATGGTGCCATGGGAAATCTGTTCTATTGATCAGCTCCTCCTAAAATTGTTTCAGTTCACTAAAAGCCTTTCCACTGTAGGACTTTATCCTTAACTGTAACATAGATCTTAACTTCAGTAAGTAATTTTCCATAGCTAAAAATACGTAGGCAAGTAAAGTAAGCCTGTTACAGTCCTCACACTACTTTAAGTTTAAATACTTAATATTTCAGGTCTACTTTTTTTTTTTTTTTTTGTGCCTTGAAAATAGCTTTGAAACAGAACAACTAAACTTATACCAGTTTTCAGATGTTCAGCTTACAGTAGAGTTCACAAGTCCAGCTACTTTGAGAAAGTGAACAAATTACACTTATGAATGATACCCTAAGGAGCATTCTTTCTTTTAAAAGGTCACGAGAACTCCGAAGGCTCCTTTTTAGTGTAGCCCAATTACATCACAGCTTAATAATCTCCAAGCCCTTTTAAGCTTAATTAATAATTAATCTCCAAGCCTAATTAATAATTAATCTCCAAGCCATGTCCTCATCAAGCTCTAACCTCCTGCTTTCCCTAACACTGATTGCTTTAGATGGAAAGTCAGGTGCTGCCTGTATTTATCTTTTTTCATAATACAAAGAAACTTGTGAGCAAATTGAATGGCAATACGTTTAATGACAGAAACACATACTTCTACATAATTAAATTGTGGAATTCAATGTCAAGAGCTGCAAATGAAGTCAAAATCTTATGTAAATTCAAAAATAAAGACAGGATGAAATTTCAACTTGGTCAGTAAGAACATGCAGGTACTTTAAACAGAATAAAAATACAGCACATGAAAAACTGACTTAGGTCAAATCTGACTTCCCAAGTGGCTTTTATGTTAAAACAAGCCTCTTATTTGAGCAAACTATGCTACAGTTATCTGTACAACAGCTTCAGCAGCTGTTCTATAGGATCTGACACATGCCTTGGTTGATCCAGCTTGCTAACTAGATGAACTGCTCTGTGACCTGGGAGCACAAATGACATTCCAGATACACAACACCAAGCTTAACCTCCAGCCACACACCATATTGCAATGCTTGTTTTCTCTCAGCAAAAGAGAAAGACTTAAGCTGAAGTTAAACAATCTCATACGCAGTTAAGCTGGGAAATTAAGGAGATTCTATAAAAAATTAAGTTTGCAGTGCTTTTATATCCCTTGCTATTGCAGCATCAAAAATCACTACTACCCCTGCTGAATTAACAGAAAGCTGAGATACAAAGGAATTGACATACCGAAATTCTGTGATAAAGCTGGCAGGAATCAGTCTCCTATATCTCAGGCTAACGCTCTACAATTAGGCAATCCTTTCAGCTCGCACCTGTAGCACTGACTTTAAAAACTGAAATGGTTATACAGATCAATAATTGCCAAATTCTGTTGTGTTCATGTGGTTAAATATTTAACTTGTTAGAAAAACTTACTTTAGTCTTAATAAAATGCTTGGTCAAGGTAACTAGGATTAATGAAAATACAGTTAAAGTGTATTTATTGGCAACATTACAAAATCAGTGCCTCTCTAAAATATTGCACAAAATAGTTTTATCGATGAAGTAGATTGAATACTTACATCAGAGGCTGAAAGCTTGATGGACCTAGAAAGTAAATTTGTTTGTAGTTGGTAAGTTCCAATGCCACGGCAACAGAGGCTTCGTGAAGCAAAAAGCATGCCTGTATAACAAATAAGTAATCTGAAATAAACCCTTATATTGCAGGAACAAGTTTCCTAAACATCACTAAGCATTTTTAAAATATAAAACCTTCTCTTCCTGTCAGTGTTTTTCTTTCTTTGAAATCAATTCTAGTAAATTATTACCTTATCACATTCTATATGAATCAAGGATGAAACTTTAGCTGACAGTTAAAGTTAAAATTTTTCTAGCTGTCATACAAAATGAAGGTTTCCTCTGTTTGAGAGCAATAACCTTTTTATTTTTTTCCTTACAATGAAAATTAAGACTTAAATGCAATTGAAAGTCTCTGTTAGAATTGTGAAAATGCATTTGTCTAATACAAATTGCTAAGGAGTTGACAATTTATACACAACATAAAAAGGACCCAGCATTAAAACCGATCTCAATTTTCAGGTGTTTCAAATTAAGCATTCAGAAACTGAGATAATGAAAATGACCAGTCACACTGGAGTAGCAGGTCTATGCAATTTATATAACTAAAAACTTTTACCTCAATGACTCGGGCAAATGTTAAATATTTAGCATGGCTGAAAATAGACAGCCAGAAAGGATGTTCTGCATGAAGTAACAGATTGTTCACTGGCTTCAAAAAACAAGCCCTGTTAATCAATGACTGCAAAAAGACACATGAACAGATACCTCAGGTAGCTACTTCCAAGAAGTTTGTTTAAACATATGCATCAGATGACCATGTGAAAACAAACTGAATTCGTAAGAGAAAAACATAGGAGTTTTTCATTAGGAAGAATGGATTTATTCCCATAAAGCAGTGTTCCTTACACTGAAAATGTAAATAAAGACCACCTCCTTTTAAAGATGCCTCACATAAGAAGTTTTAGAAGTATGTTATTTTGCCTTTCTTTTCTTTTTCCAGTACTACAAACTCAGTCTCAGTGCTGAAATTAAGATCCTTCGGACACGATACTGACTTGTACTTAACTCAATTAGAACCTCAGGAATACCCACACAAGCCCATGGCATTTAGCGATCTGCAAATACGTAATTCACTGATGTTCCCTTTATAGGCAGAAGCGGTAGCAATGTCCTCAACTCTGGTGGCCAGAGGACTAGCAAAAATAAACAGCAATTAAGTATTTTGCACCTGTCAGCAGATACTCTGAGAGACACAAAAGAAATATATAGGTTTAATAAGACCTGTAACTACATTTAAAGTTACTTTTAATAGCAGCACTTAGCATATTTGACATAAACTTTGATAACTACAAAGACAAAAAAAGATAATGAAGCCCTCCTGGCTGTGTATAACATATGGATTCTATCTCATATTGACTACAGCAACAGCACTGCTCTCCCAGGGTTAGATGAGTGACAGAGATAACCTTATTTTTACAGCAAACAATTGCACTAGATATTGCAGTGTGACAAATAGGCATGTCTTTACCTGGTCATTTTATACTGAGGTGTAACAAGATGATATAAAAATTTTCCAAACTCAACATGCAAAGTTAACTTGCAACCTAACAGAAACAAACAAACAAAAGAGTCTATAAATATTGATAGCATTAGTGCCACACTGCACTAAAAGGTAGTTTGATATTTGACAAGGCATTACTTGCTGTGAGGCAATCATGCAAAACTACAGCATAGCATGAAGAGCAGCAGACCTGCACTTCACTGCAGTGTGGTCAATCTCTAAAGGTACACAAAACACCTGAAGTAAAAATTGATACCCACCTTTAATGCCAGAGAAGTGTAGAAACTGTGAAGATTTTATGAGGAACAGAAGGAAAAAAATATTTCTGGAATATATGGAAATAGAGGGAAAAAATGGGAAAAAAAAAAAACAGCTTCAACAAGTCAAGGTTTCAGTATGTAGTTCTGCTACACTGAAATACTTGTGATGCTCTTTCAGGAAATACTCTCTCCTCTACAGCAATACGGAATGCTTGCTTTTAAGCAAAATTTTAAGGAAATAAAGGCAAAGGCCTGCTACAGTCTCCACCCCAGACCTGAAAAAGAAAACATGACCTACTCTTCCTTCTCCACACACACACACACACACTCCCATTATTATTGTATATTACATATTAACACATAACATAGGCTCAAAAGAATTATCTACTGTTACTTTTAGGATCAGTGCACACTTAATTATTAGCTCTGTACATGTTTTATGATGTCCACTGGTAACTTTTTCTCATCTCAATAACGTTTCTTCCAGTAAAGTTACAAAATGCTTCTGATGAACTTATTTCCTCTCTCCCTCCCCTCCTTCAAAACTACAGACCGAATGCTGCTGCCCCTCTATATTTACCTTCAGCTATACCACTCCTATCAAATACAATCACTGTTATACTTCTGCTTAACATCTGTTGCATACACGTAAAAGAATGTGGCATCTTGGGCAACCTTTATGAATTCTTCGGAAGACTGCATCACTGTACACAGCCAGGGAAGGAAAGCATCGGAGGAAGAGAGGGCGCCGCCTTACAGACTCCTCTCCACAACACTTTTTCTGCCACACAGAAGCAATTCATGACAGAGCAGGCCAAGAGAACTGCTGCTGAAATTGCTGAGCTGTGGGAAGCTGGGTCTTTTAACAGAGGCCACTGAAACTTAACAACTGCTGCATGTGACAACGTTCTGCCCCTTTCTTTCCCACACTCTGCGAAATGGAGACAACCGAGCACGGAGAAACAAACTTCACCGTGCAAAAGGCACAGAGGGACCAGAGGGGGCTTCGTTTTACTTCTCCCCACACGCCGCAGCTGCGGCACTTAGCCGTCTCACACTGCGCTTATCGTTACGCTGACACGCACCTACCAAAGCGTACTCTCAGTGAAGCACCCCGATCTCACAGCCGGAAAGGCACCAACCAACCCACCGACGAGCCTCCGCCCGCCTCGGCCCCCGGCTGCGCAGAGGCCCAACGAGCCGCTTGGGGAGGAGCCTTCAGGCGTCCTCTCAGCCCTGGCGCGCAGGTGCCGTGAAGAAGCGGCCTGCACCACCTCCGCCGGCCCGGACCCGCCCCACGCTGAGGGGCAGCCAACAGCCAGCCAACAGCCAGCCAGACAGCGCGGCCGCGCCTCCCGCCCCGCCGCCGCGCTCCCGCCCACCTGGAAGGGCCGCCCGGGCGCAGCCCGGCAGCGCGAGGGGTGAGGAAAGTCCCGCTGCCCTCTGGGTTCCCGCCGATTCCTCTGAGGGAAATGGCGGCTGCGCGGTGCCGAGAGCTCGCCAGCAGCCCGGGACAGGCCTCAGAGCGGGCCGCGAGCGGACGAAGAGCGCAGATCCGCGCGGGCCGAGCGAGGCGCCTCCCGGCGCCACACAAGAGCGGGAGGGCGGCGGCTCCGCCGGGTGGCCCACGGGGAGCGGTGCTCAGCCTGCGGCCTCGGCGTCCCTCCTGAGGGCGAGGTGGGCACCGGGTTGCCGCGTGAAGCTTTACGCCGAGAAGGGCGGCTGAGGCGAAACTGGGCGCGGGTGCTACTGGTGTGTGGTGAGATCCGGGGAAAGGCTGGCGCTTACAGAGCGAGGCACAGGAACACAGCTGAACATTTTAAGAAAGTTGCTGCTTCCCAAGTTGTGGTGAATTGCTGCCAGAGTTTGAATTGTGATTGTCCTCAAACTTCTCAAGTAACTCAAGTACTTCTCTCGATAAGAAAGCACATACAAAGTAACCTGAAAAACATAAGAATTGACACTAGGCCCGTGGAAACTGTGCTGATTATCCTCTTGTACTTCATTTTGGGAGGGAATGAAACGTCCATATTGTTAACACAGACCTCGTACGTAAGTTCACCTCTTTGAAAAATGAGATTTTTCCTCAGTGTCCCATCAATTCACAGGACTTACACTGCTAAGCTTTCACACACACAAAAGCTACCACACTTTAAATGAGAGCTGAGGTCATTGGAAAATGGAACTTCAGACAGCTGTAGGTACCATTGTTTGGGAGCACCCTGACTGCTCTGAGTCTTGCTACCATTAGGTGTATGAGGTCACAGAAAGTTTCCTTTAATTGTCAGTATATTTGATTATTTACTTAGGGAAACCCACACTTAAAATGTCTCCTTCCCAACCTTGTTCTGTTTTCACAAATCTTTACAAAACCGGTTTCCCTTCTATCAACATCACCATACAGTGTTCTAGGAAGGGATGAGCATGTTTTGTAACATTGTGATCTTATCATTTAGCATCTCAGACTGCTGCAGAGTCAGAAGATCCTCACATATCAGATTCTTAAAGGGGCCTGTAGAAGCAACAGGACATACATGTCAAGTTTACTCCTTGCTCTAAGATCTGATGAAGAGAATTTTTTTTTTTTTAAATAACTGTGTATAAGATACGTTCCATAGCAAGTCTTACTTGTTTTATTTTTAAACATTAGTACTAGAAGAGTTCTTGTAGTACCAATAATGGTCATGAGGAGATGGGTTAGCAGGCAGAATGTAAGCAGGTATTTTTTAATCAGATATAGCAGGAATATCTATTACTTGTATATCATTACTGCATGTGTTATATTGTGTATGTAATCATTGTAGGTATTCACATATCATAAAATAACAAGAGCAGATTGAGAAAAAGTATCTGTGATAGGATGAACTAGAACATGTCTACTTGGATGTAGAAGTAACCTCAAAAAAAGTAATATTGAGAAAGGAGATCTAGCTGTGGCTTTGATACTAAACATAGTACACAAAAAACTTAATACTTTAATCTCTTTAGTGCTTTTTAGAAGTTTAGCTGTCTCAAGCACGGTGCTCCTGCTGCCTGCAGGCTTGTACTTCTAGATGTAATCTCTAAGTATCCATTGGAGGGCAGCAGATTACAAACTTTGTCATGTCGTAGCACGGTCAAAAAAAAAAAAAAAATTCAGCCTTCTGTTGGCCATTCGCAATATCAGTGATCAGATTTTTCACAATCTCTTGTACAAGGCAGGCATAACTGGGAAATCCATACAATGCTATATTCTCTAGGTCTGACTTATGCAAAGTCCATTGTAATGATGGCCCACTATGAAAATCTTAATTGATACTTATACTCCTCTCATACTACTACTGCTGACACTCACATTAAATTGTTTTGTTTGGATTTTATTTATTTATTTATTTATTTTTTTAAAGACATCCCAAGTAACTTACATGGACATTCAGTTTAGAAGCATCTCACTCCTTTTGTGACTTCAGCGTAAGGCCTGCTGATTTTTTTTTTTTTTTTTTTTTTGTAAAATTCATGCATGGTTGTCATAACTGCATAACACATCTTCATCCACTGGAAGTAAGATTTAGTGCATTTTTTAATTAATTAATTTTTTAATTAATTTTTAAATATTTTTAATTTATTTTAATATAATCCTTCTACATCTTATTTGTAAAGAAGAAACAGGAGCTAGGAATCTATACACTTTCAAATAGGCTAGTGGGAAGCAGTTCATTTGAAGAGGAGATAATTACTTTAGTAGATGCCAAAGTACTTGGCATCTGTGGATGCTATTAACAGTCCATAGAAAAATCAGCTGACTGCAGCTAATTTTTGTCTGCTGGAGGTTTCTAGCCTAGTTACAGCATGTAACACTAATTAAACTGGATATTGGTGAAATCAGGTAGAGATGAAAAACAAGAAATTTAGGTCAGGTTTCTCTTGGGATATAGCCAGCATCGTCTCGACTTATGCAAGTCATAAAAACAACTTTACACATGATAGTACGAAAATGCATATTATTTCCTTTTTATATAAACTTAGAGTGCTAGCTTTTTTTGTCAAGAGGAAAAAAGCACTCAGTTACTGATGGGGCGTATAGGTCTCGACTGCTAACAAGAAATGGATAAAATCCTGTTTTTCTGATCTGGAAAGCATCTGGACAACATTAAGAGATTTCTTTGCTCATGATTCCTCTAGTTGCTATTTTTAATTCCTCAGGACTGCACAGCTATCTTGTGCTAACAATCCTCATTTTCCAGTCAAAAGCACAGGAAGATATGCTGATGTCTGCAGCATTTTAATGCCAGTCCTACATCCATGCTTCTGCAGTAGGTTGGGCAGGACACCTACACCTCTCTAGACCATGGGTAACTTGGAGTCTCTCAGCTCCAGGTTAGGGAGGCATCTACCTTATTCCCAGCCCTTTGCCAAGCTGACACTTCACAGTCTGCCTTGTTGTATCTGTAAGCCCTATTCAAGAGAAACAATGCCAATCTTTTCTTTAGGAAATGTTTACTAAAGTGATGTTCTGAGAAAGTAGTACACTATAATGAGCAAAATGTGCAGTAATGCAGGTTAAGGAATACTGACCAAATATCTTGCAGGTCCAATTTTATTCCTACTGAATCCAGCCAACATCTGGACTGGGAAGGTTGTGAATACCTGACTGCTTCCACACTTTGTGACTAACACTGGATTGCATCATGGGTGTCCACAAAGCTGGCAATATTTCAGTGAGTATTTCCTGCATTACTCAATGTGCAGCATTAAACAAATGCATAAGAGTTTTCAGTCATTTGGAGTGAGCTGTTCAACTTGTGTCGAGATATTTTTATGATTAAAAGTCTCAAATATGTGCCAAGGAACATGTCATATGATACCATGCTATAGGCATTATTTATTTTGATTCCCATTCATGTTTGGGTTTGGCTGCTGGAGATTTGTTTCTTTGTTTTCCCTTGTAGGCTACACTGTAATAATTTACTTACCACTTAGCACTATTTTAAAAAAGATATCATAGCTAATTACCTTGATCTCAGAGTTCGGATTGTACTGGCTTTATTGCCGCTAATGATCTAATCTTAACAGGTAATGAGAACACTCCTGTTCTAAATCACCTCACACGCTGTGTATATCTAAGAGAAAACCGAATGCAACAGCAGAGCGAAGGTGGTGGTGGATAACTGGTATTTCTTTACCCATAAACAGATTAATGCTCATTTATTTAGATGTTGTTCACACTGATAATCTGATTTTGTACTGACAGATTCCCAGGGTTGTCCTCTGATTGTGAATTTAGGAAAAGATGCTTCAATATAACAAACCTAAATATCTTTCTAATATTCTCCAGAAAAAAAGGCGAATTTCTGTTTGAGAGGTAGGATCTAGTCATCTACCAGGAAGGAAGTCTCTGGCATTTTTAGTGGTAGGAGCTTCAAATAGTACAGAACTGGTGTTTTAACCTTCTGTAGGAGTATTTAAAATAAATTTCTTAGCTAAATCATTGATTAAGCCACACATCAGGAAAGGAGACTGAAGTGAATGAGAAAAGTCTAGAATGAAAGTGTGCTGAAAGAAAGAAATTGGTTTTGATCTTTTGACCTAGAATCTTTTCTGATGATCTGAGACTACATGGTGCCAAGTGAATCCTGCTATATTTTAAGGTCAAGTTAAATGAAAAAGATCTTATACTGGCTGATCCTAAGTTGTTTTGTTTATTGATTCAATCAATTTTAGTCAAACCAAATTGGAGAGTAACATCCCACATAGACCAAATTGCGAGTTCTAACATGAACTCCTGGAGAAAAGACAGCTGGGGACAATTATTACCAACAGGATGTTAGTTGAAGGGAGTGACTTGAGCTGTCACAATTGAAATTAGGGCTGTGTGTCTACAGCCTAACAAGTAAAGCAACAGTGATTACACAGAACAGCATAACAAGTAGTTCCTTACTAGGGAACTTCTAGCTTCCAGTTTGTTAACCTCTACAGTAAGCATAAAACTGTCTCTAGACAAAGTTCTAGATTGACTAGAAATACAAGACTCTGCAAAAGCATTAGGCAAACAGAAACAAACATTAATACAATATTTTCTTTGTATAAAAGTTATTTTGCTCTGTATAAAGCCAAGTGATAAACAAGAATTAACACAGAATAAATGAAAGAAAGGCCTAGAACACTTTTGAGTAATTTTGAATGCATAAGAATACACTGAAGTGTATTTTCCATCTTCTCTACAGAAATGTACATGACACAGGGTTTTAATAACTAGAGTCTTAACTACTTTTTTTATTGAATTGTAGTTATAGCGTACAGTGGAGTCAAAGCATTTGTAAACCAGAATGAATAGCAATACATAATACTATAATGTGATAGAAAGTATAGCAATAACAGCAGAATGAGACAACCCTAAGCTGCAGCAAATGAGAACAAGCCCAAATACAGCTGCTGTAGACACAGAAGCAAAGAAGAAAACAAAAACAAAACAACAACAAAACTACTTACCTTTGAAAGACCTCTAGTACTAGGGATCTCCAGTAAGATACCTTTGCCTCCACTGCCAAACCTTAAATGAGGTCTGGGAAGGGGTGGATTGTGGTTCCACCCCTTCCTATCACTTAGGAGCACTGTTTGTACCTGAGCTCCCCTCGGTTGGCCCTATCTTCCCACCAGGTGCTCAATCACTTGAGCACAGTTTGAGGCTGTGACTTGGCATTTCTGCTACACAGTAGAATCCCAAAACTTTAAAAAAAAAACATTTTTGTTAGTAGAACATGAGCATGCACTGGTCAGTGATAAGTAATGCGGTTTTAAGCATCATATGTGAACTGTTAATGCTCATAGAGTTTGTAGAACTAATAAACACTTACTTTGTGTTGAAAGCAGTTAGGGAAAAAATACTCATTGTTAGCTGCACTGTTTACTTGAAGTCCACCTCCAGATTTCTTGAAAAGTTTCAGACAAGACTTCACAATTACTCAGTAAAAATAAGATGCTAGGATCACCAGGACAAAAGAATGTAATGCCATCTAAATAAGCAGAGAATGATTATTCTTTGGCATTTAAAGCACAGATGATGACTGGAAAACATCCTGTTTAAAAAAACATTGTTTATCCTACATTATGGTGTATGTTTTTTAATTTCCTTTCCCTCTCACTGTTACTCAGGATGTTTCCTTGATCCCAACATGCTAGTTTCTTCTTTATTCAAGCCTTCTGTTTCCTCCCCAAACACTTCAAAAACATTTATTTCATAAGAGATATTTCTTGTAGAATATTTTCTAACAGGCCTTTCTCTCTGCTTAGTACAGGCTTTGTTCTGCACCTAGAAATTACCTCCTGTGTAAGCATCTATTTCCTGTCTTTGAATGAAAGTTTATTCCATATCACCTCAGTACAGCCTTCAGCATTGTTACCTGTTCTACCTTTCAACACGGCATACCACTCTGATCCAATCTTCTGACAATTTTTTTTTCCTGTGGAACTTCTCTGCCTCCTGTTCCAAAGTACGTTTCTCTGACTAGGAGTATTGTTTTAGGATTGTATTTTTATCATCTGCTCCCCTTAAACCATCTTTCATCTATTTGTCGTCATCCTATGTACTGAAGTCCATCAAAAGGCTTCATTCAGCAGAGTATGTGAACAGAATCTTTGTTCAGCAAAATGAGTAGTTGACTTTATGTTATATTTGTATAACTGAGTTAAGAGCACATGTACTCTTGCAATGGGACCAGTTCCTGGAGATGATGAATGAGGCACAGTCACACTCATTTGTCTCTGCAATCCCCTTTCCTCTCCCTCTGACTCTTCCTCCTCCCTCACTTGGGGGCACTATTCCAACAGATTTGACCTTAAGACAGCTATATTTGAAAATGAACGTTTCCATCAAAAACTGCTCTGAAAAGTGATATGCTGGTTATTACTGTTTGGAAAAGGTGGCCAGATAAGAAGCATAGCACTCAATTAAAATTCACTGTACCACCTTTCTTGGTTTCTATTAGAGTCTTTTAAGGTGTGACACATATTCCTGGTCAGTTAATGCTGGATCAAATTTTTATGACTATCATATTAATTTGATAAATGAAGAAGGCCGTTGCTAGACTCTTACTATCCAAAGCTGTCAAGAGGGAGCATCTCTTGCTGTGCCTGGTGGCACAGGACCTGGGCAGATCTCTCCAGTGCGAGTACAGCTGTCACTATCCACAGATCCAGCAGAGGGAAGTGTTGTTCTAAAATATGCACCCCCACTACTTGTGGGTAGTACTTGTAAACTGCAAGTCACAGTACTGCGCCAGGAGATCAATGATCTGGAGCCTATGAAATATGTGATTTATAAATTCTCAGAAGAAGACAAAGAAGCTTTAGCAAATGCCAGAAAGAGCAAGCATGATAATAATTGGGATTTGCCAGGGACTGAAGTGATCTTTGGAGTTTAAATGTTTTTATTCTCTTTTGGAGAGCAAATGTTTATGGCATTTTAGAGATTAAAGGGTTATGATCTGATGGTTTGTGCTTCAGCTAATTGTGAAACTGTAGGCTTTCATATGAAAAGGTGGGATCTTGAAAAACAGATGGCCCAAAATATACTTGGTGATCACAAGGCGAGTTGTCATAGAAAGCTTTATTCAAAAAGTTTGGCTTCATTTCAGAACAATTGTCATTCATGATGCTGTTGCTTCAACAACTCCAAGCAGCATTGGAGGGCTAAAAGTCAAGTGTGATGTCACCTTTGTGAAAGAAAGTTCAATTAGAAATATTTTAAAGTGAAAATTCAGTGTCAAATATTACCCTTCTAAATATATGATACTCTATGTAGCTTTGTCTTACTTATTCCATCAGATTTCCAAGGATTGTGTGAGTGAAGAAACTGAAGTGCATGCTCAAGACATCCATTAATCATGCATGCCAGTTTAAACTGTTACTTCTTCAGAAGTTCAAAGCTGGTTTTGTAACACCTAAGCATCAAGTTAAGAAAGATCAGGGGATGGCATGATGTGCAAAATGAAGCTCAAATTTTCTTAGTGTTTGGTAACTTGAGTCATTGATTGAGCATCTGGGGAAAAGACCTGGGAGCACAGGTGAAGACAATTCAGCTGTGTGATTGGAAGGGAGGAGGCCTGGCTGCACCTCTCTTAGACCTCATCTAAGGGCTGAGTGGCTAGAGGAAGGTTTTTTGGTTGGAGATCCCTTCCTTGGGGAGTTTTTATTGTGAGCTCTAGGTCTTCAAAGACAGGTGAGTACTTTTCTTTTGTAACGTCTTTCTATTATGTTATTCCCCTTGTCATCGCATCTCTTGTGTTGCAATTCTGTTGTGCTGACTTTTTCTAATTTTTACATTTAGATTGTTAAGGTGTTGTTTTCTGTGTGTCTTGTAAATGTCTGAGACAAGCTACTAGAGCTTGAAGAATGTTTTCCAGGTAATGCTGTTTGAAAAACATCGGAAGGAGCTCATCCTAATGCATTAGTTTTAGGATAACTCTAAAGATGAACTAAACCCATTGGGTTTACAGCTAAAAACAGCATTGGTCTTGAGTGGGCAGATAACAGAGCATTCCCACTGCTCAGATGTCATTGTTCAGAGACCTACAGGGTGTGATGGATGGGTTGAGTGCTCCCTCTGTGGATCCTCAGGAGCCATTCAGCAGCAGAGTAAATAGAACCAAACCTGGCAAGTTAAGTTGTAATCTGTTGCTCAAGCAATTAGAACCTCATAACCATTAGGTGAAGTTCCAACTTAATATTTTTCCTGTTATTTTTATCATAACAGAGTGTCCCTGGTTTTGTAATTTAATGAAATAATAATTTGTCTTCCTCGCCTGTTACTGACAAAAAAGAAAAGTGTGGCAGGTCTGGCAGACAGATTTTTCATTCTTAGTGAGTAGGAATAAAGATTATAGAATAAAATATATTTATTTTGCTCACAGAAAGGGTAAATAGTTCCAATATGGTAAAATGGATTAAATCATTCTAGCAGAGCAGGTGATTCATAATGATAATGCAGTCAGCTTAGGAAGATGCAAGTCAGGAGACAAACAGGACTGCTGGCCTAACTGATGTTTACCAAAGTTCAAGAATGATTTTCAGAGAAGAAACTGCAGAAAATGCCTTGTGTTAGCATCACTGTGATGACAATAGCATCTCCTCTGAGGTTAAAATACCACTAATTGGAGTCTACCACTGTAAGTAGAAGCTATCAGCCTAAAGTAAAAACAGAACAGAACAAATACATTCTGCACCACACTAGCAATATGGCTGCAAACCAGGAAAATGAGCATGTGGTTTTTTTACAACATATCTGTTTGCATTAGTGTAAGTTTGGATTAAAGTGCAAGCTTCAGTTTCTTCGTAACTAGTTTCACTTTGGACTCAATGGTGATGTTTGAGTTCCAAAATATTTTTGCATGGAAGAATGTTATATTTTAATAGCCCTTTTAAAAGCTGAAACTAATAGTAGTACCTACATGTGCTCAATATGATTTGGAAATTATTATTAAGATTTGTGCCAGTGCTGTCTAAACGAGGGGAGTTTTGTGCAGATGTGAGGAAAAGGATTGTTTTGAAAATAGATCTTTTGATGTAAAGCTGATGACAGGAGAAATAGCAAATATTTTATATCAGAATGTAAGGAACATAATCATGTTGTAATTAGGATTTTGAACAGATATTTGCAGTGGAGTTGGGAAGAATGAAAATATTGTAGAATTACTTGAGTACATTGAGCTGTTTGTGCGCGTAACTAAGAGGAAGTAGAAACAACCCATTTTTCCCAATTATTTGTAGGAATTGAGGCAGAACTCCAGTTTTTCTTCTGGGCTTCATGCATTTAGCCCAGGAGAAGCAGCCTTTGCAGACACGCTCAAGGGAGGGAATCACCTGACAGCTGGAGAAAGAGGAAGCAGGAAAGTCAAATGAACTTCTGGTGGTTTTTAAAGTGTTGTGTGTACTTGTGGCTTTTTTAATGTTATCTGTTTTTGACTGAAGTTGAATAGCTGAATGAGGGCCTTGCTGTGCAGTGCGGTGGCTTTCAGCTGTCCCTTTCATAAAGGAGGGTGCTCGCTGGGTGTGCCTGACCACTACAACGGGGCTGCAGCTCTGCAACGCGTGCAGTGGTGGGAAAGCTCGTTTTGTGCACGCATTCATTTTTTATTTGTTTCAATGATCGCGGCCGGCGATGGTTGTTTTCCCACCTCTTTCACCTCCCACTTTACCTCCTCCGTTAGTCTGAACGGTGGGGGGCGGCAGCCTCCGCGCCGGCTCCAGCCGGGCCTCGGAACGGGCCTCTCGCCGCTCCCCGGCCGCTTCCGCCCCGTGTGGCCAACGCAACCCGACCGCACGGCGGGCACGGCGCGAGGCGGTGCGAGGGGGACCCGGGCGGGGTCCGCCGTTCCGGGCGGGCCGCAGGTGCGCGGCGAGGGGCGGGCCGGGCGCGGCGGCGCTTTTGTCCGCCGGAGCCGCCTCCCCGCCCCGCGGCCCGTCAGCGGTTCCGCCGCACGCGCCCCATTGGCCGGCGCGAGCGGTAACGTGACGGCGGGGCGGGGCCGGAGCCGAGAAGTGCCGGTTGGAGCCGGTGCCTCGCGCCGCGCTGCGGGCTGCCGCGCGGACGGGGCGCGCTGCGGTGCGGACCGCGCCGGGCGGGAGGCAGGAGCGGGTAAGGCGCTGCGGGCAGGTAAGCGGGGGCGGCCGTCTCCGGCAGCGCCGCGTCTTCGCCGGGCGGGAAGAGCGAGACGGAGTGGAGCCACCGAGGGCGTCGTGCAGCCCCGTGGGAGAGCGCGCGGCTCGCCTACCGCCCGCACGCGGGGATGGAGCCCGCGGGGCGCCCGGCGCCGCCCGCTCTCGGGGCTGCCGCCCGCCCTCGGCCGCGCGCTGCGGCGGCGCTCACCTGCCCGCCCCGCGGGCCGCCGGGCTGGGTGCGGACCGGCCCCGGGAATCGGGGCGCCTGCCCGTGCCTGCCGCAGGGCCCGGGGCCGCCCCGCCGCGGGTGGGGCCGGGAGGAGAGCGCTGCTCCGCTTTGCGTAACGGCGGCTGCACGTGTCCTCGGCTGACCGCCGGACGCGGGTCGCCCGCCGCTTCCCCTTTTTCGCCCCGGTGCGGCGTCACCTGCGCCCGCGGGGCTGCCGCCTGCCCTCGGGCGGCTCGAAGCTAAGGCCTGGCCGTGCGGGGCCGCCCGCGCCCTGCCCCGGGCTGCCCGGTCCTCTTTCCTCACCCGGTGCTTCCATTCCCCGGCCCGGCTGCGCGCTCCTCCGTGTTCTTGCTTTTGTTTGTCCTCGGACCGGGTGGGTTTGGTGGTGCGAGGCTGACTTCGTGCTGATCTGCTCTGTGGTGGAACTGAGGCAGCTCTCTGGCTCCAATTAGGACTCTGTGGTGAGCACTGCAATCAGCCGTTTTCATAGGAGCAAGGGAAGCACTGAAGCTGCTTTCCCTGAAGCTTGACTTTATACGGAGGTTGTCATTAGTGATGCTGGTCAGGTAACTGTGTTTGAACTGATGCCCAATGTGGGCATTTAAAGTAGTTCCAAGGTGCTTGAACACGGTGAGAGCTGCATGGTGTGATTTCAAGCATGGATGCTCCAAGTTCTGTTGGCTCTCGGCTTTCCTCATCAGTTTGCTGGAGTGATGAGGTGCTGGCTGCCTCCCGGTGTCTTAGAGACCTCCCTCCTGTACTTTCTCAGCAGTGAGGGCATTTGGTCACAGAGATATTGGTGTGAGTCCTTAAACATTTAAGGAGGTGCTCCAAAGGCTTGAGGGTTACAGTCCTGTAGGTTATTGCTCATAAAACTTGCTCTGTTGTTTTTGTGTGCGGTGTGTGCTGCTTTCACCTTGTGCCACTGAGCTGGCAGGAGGATGGTGGAGTTCCCCTGCACTGTGCTATCCCTCTGCAGGGTGCAGTACTAACCAGCACAAGGGATGTGGCAGGAAGAGAGGGGCTGCAGCATAAAACCAGCAGCCAGGACTGGGTACTGCTTCTCTGAAGCATTTTCCCTTGTGTAGTGAAATGCTTTATTGTAGCTAGCAATCAAAGCCTGAGTTCTAGCATATATTTTACAGTTACCTACTTTCAATTTCAGTAGGATTTGTGTAATTCATAGAAATTTGCATACTTGTTCCCTTGCACTCCTGAGAAATGAGTTTCGAGTCTGATTTTGCTGTTCTTACACTTTTTTTTAGGAAGATGGGATTCTGACTGGAAAGAAAAAGAGAATTGCCTTTTGTTTCTTTTCAGTTACTAATACAGCTGCTCTCTGAAGTTGCTGAAAGCACGTTGAGTAGATTTTAGACAAGGAGTGGTAGTGCTGAAGAGGCATCCAGCAGTAATTCAGCATTATGATATAAGCCTCATTGAGTAGTATATCACTGCCAAAGAAGTATTTTTTAGTGGATTTTATGAATGAAGGGGAGGAAAGAAGGAAGGAAGCCTTTTGTGTTCCCTTAGAGGTAGTGAAGGAGGCTGTGGCTCCAGTAATGCTACTACAGTGTACAATACCTTCTGCTAAAGCCATAAAGCTTTACTCAGTTAGGATTAGAAATGGGTATTTAATGTGCCTAAGGGGATAGAGCATGCTTTATACTGGTCTCTGTTGCTTGTTTCACACTGCTATCTGTATCCTCTGCACTAACCTGTTGGGCTCTATTTGTCCTTCCTATAGGCATCCTTGTAGCAGCTGTTCAGCTATTGTCCTGCAAAGTGTTACTGTGCCAGCTGCTCTTACAGTTCTTTTTTAAGAAGTTAGAGGTAATTTGTCTGTATAACCAGAGTAGCAATGTGTAAGAGCAGAGAGTGTGTAGTATTAACATTTGAATGTTTAAAATTGCTATAATGTTAATGCTTAAGTAGGATAGATTGTATGTTACTTTAGGAACAGAAGCATTTTTCTTAGTTTGCTAGTTAACAAATTATTTGCTTGATTCTTCTTAACTGGTGACAAGTTATGGTATGTGCTGTCTAATAAAGACTTGTGTTGTGTGTGGGGTGAGTGCAGAGCCACACATCACAAGCTTGTAACAGTGCTCTGTGGTAGCTGCTAAAAGCAGCTGAGAAGCTGTGGCCTTCATTTTGTTCTCCCTGCCATCACCACGTGGGCGGTCAGTGTCATTAATGTCAGAAAGCTTGTTATGAGTCATGTGACCTGAAGTTACTGATAACTAACTGGCACACTGGTATGCACTGTGTTGTGTATGTGTTCCAGTAGCAGTTTTGTATGCAAACTTTGTTTTATTATAATTATACTTGGGCTTTTTTATTCTTTTCCCCAAAAGTTGTATAAAAGGAGTATACTATCAGTGGGATTCAGATTCTAACTAGTTGTAATCAAATTGTAATTCAATACTGAACTAAAGTTTCAGAATACACATCAATAGTTTTCTGGGTTAGTTAAAACTTACTGTTATGAGAAGATGGATTTCTGGTGGAGTAGTACACTGAAAAGAAGGTAGACAACATAGCTCTCAACAAAGCTATTGCAAATGCGGCTGGGGTGTAATGCAGGCATGCTCTCCTCCACTGTACACCAAGAGGGTTTTAGGGCTTTTCAACAGTTGGAAGAGGATTGTGGAAATAACCCGTAATGGAGTGTCTTCCATTTAACTCTTGTTTTTGCCATTTGGTTTCTGAATACCACGTTCACACACCCAGAACTCAGTTGTGTGTTTGCGCTCTCATGAATAGTCTCACATGCTCTGTATGTTCTATTACTGTAAATGGGAATGCAGTCTTTACGTACGTAAGTTGAGGGTTTAGCTCATTGTAAGAAGCTGAAGAAACTGAAAATGCCAGTAAGGAATCTTGTGGTACCAATAAAGAATATGGTAATAAAAGAATCTGGCTTTGTTGCTTCTGTTAATAAGCTTAGGACATTGTTTTGGATTGTCATGTTACAAATGCTATTTACTTGTTTGGGAGATACTTGTCTGAATTATGGTTTTAGTTTCATATGGAAGCTAAGCTTCGGTTCTGTGGCATAACAGCCGCAAAGCTGTGGCCCTGTAGTTCATTCAGGCTTAATGAGTGACATTGATTTTAAAGGTCTTATTCAAAAAACCCAGGAAATGTAACCCTTGATGTCCCAGACCTTACTGCCTTAGTTTTCTGGGGAAAATATTGCTATTCTCTAAGCAATTCAGTTTTCAGATACTTATCCAGATGTTGTATGGTAGATATTCTTCATGCAAACGTATACATCTACTGAGCTGGAATTTGAGAAGTACAAATTTGGACTGTAATACTAATGTATTTTTCGTTAACCTAATTGCTTCCTGCAAAATGCTGTAGTGCAATCTGATGTATTTAAAGAAAGGGGCACTTGAAAACTTTTAACTGAAACTGTCTGTTTTCACAGCATATTTAAATTATTAATAGGGATAGTGATCTTTGCCTCATAACTCATGACAAATGGAAGTGTGAAAGTGATTATTACTTTGCCAGTGCCTTTGCAATGCAGAAAAACTTTTGAGTGAATGTCTTTTATTAAACATTAACATCGCTTAAATACTAACTTTGCAATGATACTGATTCAGTCAGGAAAGCACCAAAGCTTTGCTTATTTGGCATAT